>NC_054700.1:53755092-53770092 GCF_016097555.1 Gigantopelta aegis
GACAAACAAATCATACGTTTCTGGAAATCATCCCTCGGCCAGAAATTTATTCATAGAAAAATCCTCGTACCGGGACAGTCTTAATAAGTCACTGACTATCTCTTCCTTATCTGCGGGTCAATCGCAGTGTCGAAAACAGGTCAGAACAAGACCAGAGTTTGCTTTATCAGAGAAAAGGTAACAGGACATGATCCCTTGGACCGGTTTCTTCAGGAAGGCGCACGCGCAATCCCCGAGGAACGGCAGGTGGTTTAGACTGGAGGCTAATCAAGGGAAATCTCATCATCGGGCAATCAATCACGGAAATAGCAGACGACTTTCACAAAAACTGGCGCGCTTTTCTTTTTCTTTGGGCAAGGATGAATAACATCGCGGGGTTTTGTATTTAATTTGGTAAATTACTACACGTCGAGCGAAGTGACTGTGCATACGTGGTCATCTCAAAACGACTGGTCAGTTTCGCATCGATCAATCGTGATGGAAGAATAATCGTCCCTTGCCGAGTCGAGAAACACGGAAGGTCTTTACAATAACACGAGCTCCGACGACATCAGGTTGCCTGGCCTCAAGGTCCCAGTGGACCAAATCAGTTCCTATTGCCGATAATGTTAACGTTTTGTAACAAGCATCCTGACAGTACTGCTAAATAAAGCAATACATGTCCCCTACCGGGCCCAACAGATTTGCGTATCTCCCATAACTGACAACACAATGAGTGTATCGTCTTGAAATTCAAATTTGAGCTATAACAGTACATGATAAAAATACGCATTAAATGTGAAAGAAAAGTCTGGAAAACAAAGTTTCGTATCTCCTAAGTCAAAAATGGGTAATCGCCATGAAACAGATCTGTAACAGAAAAAGCTTAATATCTCAAAGCATTGTGAAAAGAAACATCCTGAAAACTTTATGTGGGACAGACGGACGGACAGACAGGCAGACAGATAGAAGGACGGATAAGAAACCTATAACCTATATGTAGAGAATTAATAAAAGTGATATATAACACCAACGCAGTGCACCAATTAACAAATGACAAAAATGCGGCACCTCACATTTACTCTACTTGCAAACAAAAACAAGAAACTAGGGGGTCACATACTATGTAAGATATTTAATTAATGTTTGTATTTTATTGCTGACAATGGCAGTTCCATTTCTGGTGGTACCCTGCACAAGTTTCAACTTCCGGTGTATACTGCAAAACAGCTATATAACAAATAAAAGTGTGGTTATTTATTGCCAATGGATAATACTATTTTAACAAATAATCAAGATCACGTATTACTACCAATCAGAGCCGCAGCTGTTTTTACTCCATAAGTATTTGACAAATGCATGATTATTTGGTACAATGCGACCGTCAGGGAAGGGATAAGTCTGCTCAGACTGTTAGCAAACGCGAACAGTATGTAAGAATACACTGTACCACATCAATTTCTGCTGTCGTTTACGTTTACTTATAAAACTGAAATATACAGCGTATAAACACATCAGGGCACTACCCTAATACAACGTTCACTGTTCTTAGCCCTAGGGGGCGGGATTTAGCTCAGTGGGTTGAGTGCTCGCTTGATATGCTTGCGTCGCAGGGTGGAACCATCTCGGTGGATCCATTCAACTGATTTGTTTTGTTCTCGTTCTAATCAGTGCACCACAACTGGACAAAGACCATGGTATGTGTTTTCCTGTCTGTGGGAAAGTGCACGTAAAAGATCCCTTGCTGCATTAAGAAAAATGTTGCGGGTTTCCTCTGATGACATCCAATAGCCAATGATTAATTAATCAATGTGCTCTAGTGGTGTCGTTAAACAAAACAACCTTTTTTTTTGTTATTAGCCCTATGTCACGATTTTAATACTGTGGATCTCATAATGAGTTCTTACAATATTAAAATAACAAATTCCGTAGTCGTACTACACCACCAAGCTCCTGCGTTAGACAATTTTATATCCAGGTTAGGCGTACTTGAACGTTTAGTGGATGTAAAGACGTGTCAGATGATTAATTCATTGTCTGACTAGCTGATTGGCTGGTTGGTTGGAATCGCGGCTGGCTGGTTGGCTGGTTAGCTAGCTGTCTGGCTGGTTAGCTAGCTGTCTGGCTGGCTAGTTAGCTGGCTGGCTGGTTAGTTGGAAACATGGCTGTCTGTCTGGCTGGCTGGCTGGCTTGTTGGTTGGAATCATGGCTGGCTGGCTGGCTAGTTGATTGGAATCATGGCTGTCTGGCTGGCTGGTTGGTTGGAATCATGGCTGGCTAGTTGGTTGGAATCATGGCTGTCTGGCTGGCTAGTTGGTTGGAATCATGGCTGTCTGGCTGGCTGGTTGGTTAGAATCATGGCTAACTGACTGCCTGGTTGGTTGGCTGGCTGGTTGGTTTGGCTGGTTGGTTGGTTGGCTGGTTGGTTGGCTGGCTGGTTGGTTGGCTGGCTGGCTGACTGGCTGCCTGGCTGGCTAGTTGGCTGGCTGGCCGCTTGGTTGGTTGGCTGGCTGGCTGCTTGGTTGGCTGACTGGCTGGTTGGCTGGCTGGCTGGCTCGCTGGCTGGCTGGCTCGCTGGCTTGCTAGTTAGCTTGTCTGTCTTTCTGTCTGGCTGGCTGGCTGGCTGGCTGGTTGGCTATCTGACTGACTGGTTGATTGATAAGGAGTAATAATTAAAAAAAGAACTTTGTTTTGTTTAACGACACCACTAAAGCACACTGATTTATTAATCATCGGCTATTGGATGTCAAACATTTGGTAATTTCGACATATAGTCTCAGAGAGGAAACCTTCTACATGTTCCCATCAACAGCAAGGGATCTTTTATATGCACCATCCCACAGACAGGATAGCACATACCACGGCCTTTAATATACCAGTCGTAGTATACTGGATGGAGCGAGAAATTAATCATTAGAAGTAACTGGTCATTAATATACAATAGAAATCTATAACAGTCCATTTGATGTCGATGTTACTTAACTAGCTTTACACACATCCTATACTAATATCCAAACAACTTATGTTTTTATTCGTGTATATATGGGGGGATGCTGCATATTAAAGATTGCTTGTTGGTCATTAGACATAGTAGCCCATTGCGTGGCGGCAGCGGGTTTCCTTTCTCCATAGCTGTATGGTCCGTAATATTATGTCCGACAGGCACGACAGAAGCTAATAGACATTAAGGTTGGAGGTGTGTGTGTGACTGAGATTGAGGGCGCAAAGCAAAGTTTCTAGGCGGTTCGGAGAGGGGTGGGGGGTATGCTCCCCCGTAAAATGTTAAAAACTAGATTTCCTGCATTCTGCAAGTAAAATTCAACTCTGCCTTAAGATTTACTATCAATAATATTTTTGATTCAGAATTATTGGAGGGGATCCCCGTTTCGCCGTGCAGGTCCGATGCCATAAAATTATAACCGTAATTATAATGTCTTGAACTCGTCATTAAATAAAGCATTCCTATTCATGTATGGGGTGGGGTGGTGGTGCTTGTGGTGGTGGTGTGTGTGTGTGTGGTGGTGGGGAATCTTAGATTGCTATAAAAATGGAGGCTGTTCATGAATCGCCGCATTAAATGAAAGACGTCTGTAACTCATTTTGACAGAGATTAGAATGGAGAAAAAGAAAAAAACCCACGTATTATTACTCAAAGGTTTTACGTTGCACCAAATCCCTCAGACGATCTAAAAGCCCAATCGGTCCCGTAAGACTGTTCAATTTCCATCAACGTCAATACAAATCTATGTCCTAAGATAAGACCACGCGACCAGACGTACATAGCAAATTAGCCGCCATGCGTCTATCTCGCGAGATCTCGCGTAACCGCGTGATTGATAAATGTATCAAGTTCTGTGAGGAGTGTTACACAGTCTCCGAGTGTCACGACGGAAGTGACAAGACATCAGTCAGAGAATGCGAACACGGTGATATAAATTATAATCATAGGAAGTGATATTATTGTCGTTATTGTATGTGCATGAATCTATGTATTCATTGAATATCTATTGATTGTATGTATGTCGGTTTTGACTATTGCATACATAGATATTAACTCATTGGCGCAGGGGATAACTAAATCCTATCTGGCCTCACAAATTGCCTCATGCCATTGCTGGGATTCGAACATGCGGCATTGAATCGTCCGCACCTTGCAGTTTTGCCACGATACGCGTTCGACTACTACAGAGGTCAGCCTATGTGTAATCATCAAAGAAAGATTTAAAAAGCATATCAAAGTTTTGTAGTATGTTGTTGGGTTTTTTTTTTTAATGAGGAACTATTTCCTAAACCGGATTATATTAAGCTGCTGCGACAAGTAAGGACACGACGAATGGTGATGTGTTGCCTTAACGTTGTTCAATCTCACTCCGCCAGTACTTGCGAAGATGTCGCTTTCTTTCCCTGATAATAAAGCAATCGAATATCTATCTGTCATACTCAGGGCATCAAATTATATTATCTGAAAGCGTTCAATTCGAATTCAGTTCAATCTGTGCAAATCTGGTAACAAAGACAAACACGCGAATAAAATAGACCTAGATAACGTGAATAATAGGGGTCTATTTATTTGAAATTGATCGCATTTTCACAGGGAATTTACAGATTATGGAAGCAAATCAATTTCCATGGCGCGAATCTAAACGAGGGTCAAAGAGATGAACTCGGACAACATTCAGTTATTAATGTTTTGTTGTTCGATTACTTGGTTCTATTTTCATTTGCACTGACTGAAAATAGATCTATAATAACTGGTATTAAGTGTTAACTGTTAAACATTTACCTTTAGAAGACTAAAGCTGTATCCTGTATACTTATCTGTCGCGCCATACGCGTGCGGTTAGGATACGGCGATTAAAATCAATGCTTTCTAACAAACAAATCGCTTGCGTCGCAGGCGTTCGGCTAGGATACAGCTTAATTAATCAGCAATTATTGCTGTACGGTAGAGGGCGCAGGGGAGAGGGAATTGCATTTTGTATTTTATTTTTGAAAGTATATTTTTAACCGCCTCTATATTTCTGTGCTCCGATTTATTTTTGTTTTTCATCGCCTCCCTCCCCCACTACTAATTATGTCTCCCACCTCCCCCAATCCTAGTTATTTCATAGTAGGTACGGCACTGGACATGGTTTAATAATAACGTCATCGATTATAACATTCAGTTTTTTAATGGCTGGTAAGTACAGGTTTCGTATTTTAGTAACAGCTTCAGTATAGAATGAATGAATGAATGAATGAATGAATGAATGAATGAATGAATGAATTAATGTTTAACGACACCAAAGCACAAAAATACACATCGGCTATTGGGTGTCACAAAAGTTAAGTATATGAAAATAATATTTATATAATTATGTAAAACCACAGTGTAGAACTGGGTGAAAAGTATAAATTGATAAAAAAATCAAGGTAAGTATATTTTAAAACTTTGTATAGAAATCAGCAATTTAAAAACTTTAAAATTAATTCTGGGTGGAATTTAAAAGATTCCAAAACATTTCTGTCGCCAAATACTAGTATATCATTTCTTGTCGGCTTCAGATGATTACACTCAACCAATATATGGTGCACAGTCCGTGTACACAGACAATGTTCATACTGGAGAGTGAATGAAGGAATGAATGATTGATTGAATGAATGAATGAATGAATGAATGAATGAATGAATGAATGATTGAATGAATGAATAAATGGATGAATGGATGATTGAATGATTGAATGAATGAATGAATGAATGAATGGATGGATGATTGAATGAATGATTGATTGAATGAATGAATGAATGAATGAATGAATGAATGAATGTTTAACGACACCTCAGCACAAAAATACAAATCGGCTATAGGGCGACATTAAAAGGTAAGTATTTGGATGAATGACTGAATAAATGAATTAATGTTTAACGACACCCCAGCTTTATTACAGTAAACTGAATGGGAAGGTGCAATCAACAATCAACATATACCAACCACTACTTCGGTAAACCCATTCCATGATTGTGTTGTTCCCCGTCCCAACCCATGCACCGTGTCTGCTATATGAATAATTAATCAATGCGCTCTAGTGGTGTCGTTAAACAAAATAAACTTTGACTTTAAATATTTATGTAAAACACACCTGCCACAGTACATTTTCAACTTTGGTGAACCATTTTAAATTATGCGTCAAAATTACCTTCAAGAAATTACGCAACATTTTCTATGTGGCTTTAATCCTACGGGACATTTGCAAATTCAACAGCATCAGAAACAACCCTCGTTCGGTACCGACCCTGGTATATAAAAGATCTCCTGGTATATAAAAGATATCCTGGTATATAAAAGACCCTATGATATATAAAAGATCCCCGGGTATATAAAAAATCTCCTGGTATATAAAAGATCTCCTGGTATATAAAAGACCCTATGATATATAAAAGATCCCCGGGTATATAAAAGATCTCCTGGTATATAAAAGATCTCCTGGTATATAAAAGACCCTATGATATATAAAAGATCCCCGGGTATATAAAAGATCCCCTGGTATATATAAGACCCTATGATATATAAAAGATCTCCTGGTATATAAAAGACCCTATGATATATAAAAGATCCCCGGGTATATAAAAGATCCCCTGGTATATATAAGACCCTATGATATATAAAAGATCTCCTGGTATATAAAAGACCCTATGATATATAAAAGATCCCCGGGTATATAAACGATCTCCTGGTATATAAAAGATCTCCTGGTATATAAAAGACCCTATGATATATAAAAGATCCCCGGGTATATAAAAGATCCCCCGGTATATAAAAGATCTCCTGGTATATAAAAGATCTCCTGGTATATAAAATGTGCTCTAGTGGTGTCGTTAAACAAAACAAACGTTAATTTTTATTTTTCATTAGTTTCTTTACCCTAGATACAGCCTTGGAGGTGTGTTCTATTTGTTTTTATACAACAGCTGTCTGTTATTGTTAACCTCTGTCAACAAATTACTTAAAACACGTAAACACGTGGATGTAGTTGTGTTTCCACTCGCATTCCTTAACATGGAAAACTCTGTGTGGTACATACCAAGAAGTCAGCAATCCATACCAACTCGTGTAAACACGAGATAATGCCCCTTTTTTCTTTCATACATTGGAATCGCATTAATGTATAAAACACCTGCCGGCGACTTTGCGCCAAGAGATCTTCGTCTTTTAATGCAAGAATCACCTGCTATATTCTTTCAACTAGCTGTCTTATCTTCGTTTCAAAAATAAAGACGAACCTGTGTGCTATCTATATTTCGCATTTCGTTCAACGACATCGATCGCGAAACCCCCTCAAGAAATAATGGCTTGGCAAGAAACCGGAAACCAGACTCACGAAGAGAGACAAACTAACCGAGCTTTGTTGCGTGGAATGTATTATCGTAAGTCAACAAGACTTCCGGTGTGAAGCCCCCAATGATATGGGTGAAAAAAAACCTCCACATCAGCGCTTGGATTTGTTTTGAAAAGAAGCCATTGTTACCTAGAAATCTGTAAATAAAAGTATCCGTTTTTGATGTATTTATTGACTAATGTGAGTTTCCTGTGACTGTTGGCTCTAATGGCCACCTTTGTTGCAAACAAATTATAGAGAACTATCGAAAAGAAAGGTAGAATGAGAAACTTTTGTTATCAATACGAAATGACATCATTAGTCAAGTTAATGTATAACACATATGCCTTAAAGTTCGAGTGTATTTGTGCGCGGCCTATATTACAACGCACCGAGTTACGTATTTGTCTTGGAAAACCAAAACCAACAAAAAAGAGGGAAAACATAAACAATAATAAAAACAGAGAACAAAAACAAACACAAATCTTCATTATATCGTTCCATGGGGAAATTTACAAGTTGGCACTACGTCTACCAGAGGGTTGAGGGTTGAAGGTAGAGGGGCATTACTGGGAAGCCTCATGCTTTTCAATTTATGGTAAATGTTTATTCCCCCAGTTCCATGCGCTGTGTTCAATAGAAACTGGAAGATATAACAATCCTGAGACAAAGGATAGAGTATGTAAACTTTGTAATATGAATGTGTTGAAGATGAGTATCATTTTAGTTTGGTCTGTCCTTTCTACAGTACTATCAGAAGAAGAAAGAAGTTTGTTTTGTTTAACGACACCACTGGAGCACATTGATTAATTAGTCATCGGCTATTGGATGTCAAACATTTGATGATTCGGATAAGTAGTCATCAGAGGAAACCCGCTACATTATATGCACCATCCCGCAGACAAGATAGCTCATACCACGGCCTTTGATATACCAGTTGTGGCGCACTGGCTGGAACGAGAAATAGCCCAATATATATGGGTATCAATCCCAAACCGACCGCGTATCAAGCGAGCGCTTTACCACTGGGCTACGTCCCGCCCCCCACTGTACTATCAGATACAGGTACATAAAAAAACATATTATTACACCAGACCATCCTATTTTAAATTAATACAGCTATTGTCCATTGATAATGTAAAGCAGCTAATAACACTGTGTAAATAGTTACTAGGGGCAACCACGCAGATACATAATAATATTTCTGTGGAGTATATACATTCTCTTTATTATATTGATAATTATTATTTCATTTTATATTGAATATTTTCATCACTTTCCATACAATGTAATGTGTTTTTTTTCCTTTTAATGATATATGTATTTTATTTTAATGTTTAATGCCTATGGACAGTATGTTTACGGCTAATAAGGTATACAGTCATGGTCATCTGAACTCATGGGAAACTGGTTTTCTTCAGTAATTATGATAATAGTGGATTAGGAAGGAAATGTTTTATTTAACGACATTTTATTTACGGTTATATGGTGTCGGACATATGGTTAAGAAGGACCACACATATATTAGAGGAAACTCGCTGTCGCCACTTCATGAGCTACTATTTTCGATTAACAGCAAGGGAAAGTTTATATGCACCATCCCATAGACAGGATAACACATACCACGGCCTTTGATATACCAGTCGTTGTACACTGGCTGGCGCGAGAAATAGCCCAACGGGTCCACTGACAGGGATCGATCCCAAACCGACCGCGCATCAAGCGAGCGCTTTACCACTGGGCTACGTCCCGCCTTCCATAGTGGAATTATGAAACATGATAACGGGCAACAGATTTTGATTTCCAAGGTTTTGCTGTCACTATTCTAACAACACGCTACCGAACAACCGGCCTCGGTGGCGTCGTGGCAGGCCATCGGTCTACAGGCTGGTAGGTACTGGGTTCGGATCCCAGTCGAGGCATGGGATTTTTAATCCAGATACTGACTCCAAACCCTGAGTGAGTACTCCGCAAGGCTCAATGGGTAGGTGTAAACCTCTTGCACCGACCAGTGATCCATAACTGGTTCAACAAAGGCCATGGTTTGTGCTATCCTGCCTGTGGGAAGCGCAAATAAAAGATCCCTTGCTGCTAATCAGAAGAGTAGCCCATGTAGTGGCGACAGCGGGTTTCCTCTTAGAATCTGTGTGGTCCTTAACCATATGTCTGACGCCATATAACCGTAAATAAAATGTGTTGATTGCGTCGTTAAATAAAACATTTCTTTCTTGCTACCGAACACGATGATTCTCATGAAATCCGGAGCCTTTAAAGGGAGGGGGCGTGAGCAATTGAAAATAACATTTCTCTGGATGAAATCAGTGATAAGATATTTTACACTCAGCATACGTACATGATGTATGGAAGTACTAACAACCACGATAACGAGTAGTTACCGTTCTGCATTTATCGGGCAACACGTGGCCCAGTGAGCCGATGTGTATTTTGGTGCTGGGGTGTCGTTAATCATTCATTCATTCATTCATTAGCTCAGTAGTAAAGTGCTCGCTTAATGCGCGGACGGTTTGAGATCGATCCCCGTCGGTGGGGCCCAATCACCTATTTCTCGCTCCAGCCAGTGCACCACGATTGGTACATCAAAGGCCGTGGTATATGCTATCATGTCTATGGGTTGGTGTATACAAACGATCCCTTGCAACTAATGGAACAATGTATCGGGTTTCCTCTCTAAGACTCTGTTAGAGTTACCAAATAGCTAATGATTGATTAATAAATGTGCTTTAGTGGTGTCGGTAAACAAAAGAAACTTTCTTTCCTTTTGAGGATGAAGTACCTTTAAGTTGTCGTTTAAGTAAATATTATTAGGGCCATACTTTTTCTAGAGGGGTGGGACGTAGCCCAGTCGGTGGGGCCCATTGACCTATTTCTCGCCCCAGTCAGTGCACCACGACTGGTACATCAATGACCATGGTATGTGCTACACTGTGTGTGGAATGGTGCACATATAAAAGATCCCTCGCTACTAATGGAAACAAGTAGCGGGTTTCCTCCCTAAGACTTGTCAACATAACCAAATATTTCACATCCAATAGCCGATGATTAATAAATCAATATTCTCTAGTGTTTTCGTTAAACAAAAAAAACTCTTTTCAAGACACTGCATTTGTATTACTGTGATCCGATTCCGAGGAGTGTTCAAGAGAGCGAGCGCTCTCAAGCCTGGTGGGTTTGTCTGTTTTTTGTTCCAACCGTTATATGAATGTAATATCGTAGAAGATGATGATGCCAGTTAAACTGTTTACGAGCGCCCGGCCTCCTGAACACGTCTTCTTCTTTTCTTTCCAACCGTAATATGAATGTGACGTGATTTAAGATAGTGATGCCACTCAAACTGTTCGCGAGCGCTCGGCCTCTTGAACACGCATCTGTTTCGTACTTTAACCTCATTTACTAAAGCTAGTTACTGTTATGTTTACAATATACGTCATACAATATCTGAGGGGAAATGATTTGTGGGACAGTGGTGACTATTTATATTATTCATGAAAAGATA
Organism: Gigantopelta aegis; assembly: GCF_016097555.1. Classification (NCBI taxonomy): domain Eukaryota; kingdom Metazoa; phylum Mollusca; class Gastropoda; order Neomphalida; family Peltospiridae; genus Gigantopelta; species Gigantopelta aegis. The sequence goes on from NC_054700.1 coordinate 53,765,941, forward strand.
ATTTTGTAACGCTATACCGCAAAGCGAACAAGGTGGTACATTTCCATTTGTTGACACCTCGACGAGGAACGATTAAAGGGACAGACCCTAGTTTGCAGCCATTGTAAGATGTTTGCGATAACAGAGTTTTGTTGGCGACTACTATTTCATACTAAATACATGTTCTTGTTTAGAATACCAGTGTCGGTATATCGAATGTGTTTGCGGTCGTATACTAATGTTTGTAGCACTCTGTTTCTACTTTAATTCGTGATATATATTTTTTCGTACGTACGATATTATTGGGAGGTAAAATCCGGTTTGGGCTACTACAAGCATTAGGACAACAACAAACACCTTGTAAATACAGACACTGATATTTTAAATAAGAAAATGTATTTAATTCGTTTGTTACGTCATCGAAAAGGCTATATTGGTCGGAAACATTTCACAATGGTTGTAAACTCTGGACTGTCCCTTTAAAAATGCTAATCTTTATAAGTAGTGCAGTGCGATATGGAAGAATATAAATTATTTTCTCTTTTTTCTCTTTAACGGAGAGAACCCGACTTTTATGAATACATGTTTCTCTTCAAAATAATATATTTGTGTAATTTACCAAGATACGAGCTTTTTGAGGAGTCACAATTTGTGAGTTACGACATTTTTTTTCCCAACACGTTTGTAAACAACGAATCTGTTTGGATATTTGCATAAAATTTGAAGTATTGAAACCGCAGACATTTAGTTTGATCATTTTCGAATTCACTCATGACATTACGTTGCAGTTGGTGGCCCTTTCAAACGTGTTGAACAACAAACCAGGCACCTCTATCTGAGGCACAGAGTCATCCGGGTTCCTGATAAGGTTACTAGGTTTCTTCTTGTAAAATACTATATTAAACATGATAATACTAAAGGAATATGACGTCAGATGAGCAGACTACCGTAATTCCTTAAATGTTCGTTTTGTTTAACGACACCACTAGAGCACATTGATGTATTAAACATCGGCTATTGGATGTCAAAGATTTGGTAATTTTGACTTTTATTTTTAAAGAGAAAACCCACTACATTTTGCCATTAGTAACCCGAGAGCTATTATATGCACTGTCCCGCAGATAGGATAGTAAATACCACTGCCTTTGATATACCAGTCATGGTGCAATGACTGGAACGAGAAATAGCCCAATGGACCTACTAACGAGGATCGATCCCAGATCGACCGCGCATCAAGCGAGCATTTTACCACTGGGATGTTTTCGTACTAGCCAATGCACCACGACTGGTATATGAAAGGTCATGTTATGTGCTGTTCTGTCTGTGGGATGGTGCATATAAATCTGAACGTCAAAACCATAATACACGGTCCTTTGCTGCTAAGGGGAAAATGTAGCCGGTTTTCTTTCCAAGACTATATATCAAAATGACCAAATGCTTGAAATCCAGTAGCCAATGATTAATAAATAAATGTGCTCTAGTGGTGTTGTTAAAACAAACTTAAACCGTAACTCTCTTTTTTCGCCCCTGCGTGTGCTGTAACCTCACCGTGGTGCAGGGCTGTAACATTCTCTTTGAGAATGGCCAATACAGCACAAAATTGAAGTTTTGAGTTAAATTCAGTATCTGTAAAATTCTGTGATATTTGTGTTTTTGCACAGTTCTTTAAACTGTTTTTGTTTGAGTCTTGAATTTTTATATTGATGTTGATCATCACTTTATTTATTTGCATTACCATAGTTTGACACCCAATAGCCGATGTATTTTTCGTACTGGGGTGTCGTTAAACATTCATTCATTCATTCATTCATTCATTCATTCATTCATTCATTCATTCTCTTTTTTCATGAGGCTTTGAGAAACGTTTTTTTCTTTTACAAGCAACACACTCGCATTTATCATCAATCACAGGACCTCGAACTTTGACCCAGCCGGAAGTTATTTTGTTTAGTACTACCTATAGCAGAAAGAGACTGAGAAACAGTAACGTCATGGCAACGTCAGACAAATTGCATGCGTGTGACGTCATTTGAGATAGAGTCTGGGGCCCTATTTTCGAAGCCATCTTAGCGCTACGAAATCATAAAACCGTCGTAGGTTGTGACGTCACTACAGCGCACGCCATAGTGACGCCATAGCTTACGATGATTTCACGATTTCGTAGGCTAAGATAGCTTCGAAAATATGGGCCCTGGACGCTAAAAATTTTATGAGCACGAGACCAGGGCCCATATTTTCGAAGCTATCTTAGCGCTACAAAATCGTAAACCATCGTAAGTTATGACGTCACTATTGCGTGTGCTGTAGACACGTCATAGTCTACAATAGTTTTACGATTTTGTAGCGCTTAGATAGTGTCATACTGCAACATATACAACCATATTCAAATGCAATATACATATTTAGCTCTTCATGTACGATTCAGTTAATTGTTATTTTGTCACCTGTCATTTAAGCAATAACTTAGTCTTTAGTTCATTTGGGACTAGCTAGCCAAACAATCAGACCAATTATCGTCAAACTAAATTACAGCAGCCAAGGACACTATGGATTTTAAATGTTGCTCCCAACTTAACAGCTAAGGATTTTAACCCATGGCAATTACGTGTCAACAGAACAGAACTGAACTTTATTACACTCAGAGCCATCGTTCGATGACATTTGAGGAATACAAATATACATATATAATATAACAGCATCAAGATAAAAGGATTTGAAAAAATGTTTTTAAAACATTCATAAACTGCAAATAGTGAAAGTATCTTATAAATCTTCGTTTTATATACATGAAAGAGATACCCAAGAAGAGCAGCTCTGTTGTTAGTACCCTTGATGTTCTCAGTCGTAATGTCAACTCTATCGGGAGACCTGAGTGTCATTCACCCAAGAGCTAAGACCTATATAATAGTATACGGATTTGAGAAAAAATACATTAAACCTTATTACTGGAAAAAAGCCATAATTTTTTAAGCTACTGCAATTATATAATGTACAAAATTCTAAAACTTTATGTAATTTTGGAAAATATTTATATAAAGCAGTTAAATTAAGAAAATAAGTTTTTTAAGGCATTTTTCGTATGTGTAGTTTATTTGTTTCATGTGACATGTATGTTTTCTTGTTTATTGAATTTTGTTCTGCTGTGGTTATGTATTTTTGTTTATATATGAACAGATGAGCTGTAAAGCTTAATGTGAATAAAGAACTTGTATCTGTATTACCACGTTGTTAACACTGTTTCATGTTGGAAAGGAAAATAAGAAACTACATCACTAACTTGTGACTTCTCTTATTCATTTAACATTCCAGTAAAACAACACAAAGGAAAAATAATCTGTGTTGATAGCTTTGAAAATGCATAGCCCGGCCTTTAATCGAGGTAGGTTTCTATTCAAGCCAGGTCTCTATTAAAGGGTTTACGGTATGCGAATTTTAGACCACAGTATATGGTGACTGTTCGGTTGCCTAAAACTGATGTTCGGAAAATCACGTACAATCTAATCCCATCCTCATATAGGTAGAGGACACTCGAGTTACAACCTATGGAATATTCCTTACAGATGGCCTTAAAGGTATACTGTCACAGATTTAAGGACCTTATTTCTCTAAAAATGGATAATAAATAAAAATTACATTAATTGTTGGAAACCAAATCTAGCTATCGCATCATCTTAACTGAACCATGATGGAGTGAAATTCATATCATGCCTCTCGGCAATTTTAGTTTTTGAATTATGGAACGTTGCCATAATTCAATTATTTTTTACATAATGTCATTAATAAATGGAGTCTGGTGCTTATGAAGAGGTTGAATAAAGTACATTTAGGGACAAATCAAATTATTTTTGTTCAGGTAATACTTTGTTAGACCATTAAATAGGTCAGTGGTCTGTGACAATATGCCTTTAAAGCTCTGTTAAAATTGTTTCATGTCAACTGAATAGTATATATGGTGCTGGTGGTCTTGTTGCATGTGTATTTATGCCCACATTACTAATGTCATTAGTCAATGTGTCGTGTAAATCATTTCTGAATTGTCATATGACAAATGTGTAATTTGATCTCATGTCGAATCATCATTATGAGTAATGTAAAAACACAATCATATAGCTTTCGTCGTTATTCCAATAGCCATTTATAATACTGATGATGGTGATTATAGTGATTATGATG
>NC_054700.1:53775092-53792592 GCF_016097555.1 Gigantopelta aegis
ACAACACAGAAAGTGCACTTTTTAGTTAAAAAGCGTCCGTTTTGTCTATAAGGAAAAGGCACTGGCATAGCCAGGATTTAATATTGGGAGGGGCGGGGGGGAACCCATATTGGGGTGGGGCATTATAAAACAAACGTCTGATTGGGGAGGGGGTATGGCCCTCGTGGTCGCCTCCACCCCCCTCGCTACGCCACTGGGAGAAAGCCCTGTATTACTGATTATGACCACTACTTATTTTTTAATAGGTCCGGCCCTGAAAACTGGCCTCTGTGTTACGACTTTAGGTGTACATATCGTTGTTATAGGTGTCATGGTGACGGTGTATATATATATATTACATTTCGTGGACGTAGAAGCCAGTCGGGGAGACTTTTGTAGTGTGATCCATAAATATAAATACACATGTACTATATTATATTGAAAAGGGACAGTTGAGAGCTACTCAGGCTAAGTAAATTGATTGTAAATAGTCTTATCAGGACGAGTGCACCCCTCATTATGTAGTTTGGATACGGCGCGTACGTGCGGTCCGACTGTCGTGTCTATGACTTGCGTTTTTGGTATATACACCACATACAATTATACCACTGTGGCTGGTCGCGTGCGTTTTTGGTATATACACCACATACAATTATACCACTGTGGCTGGTCGCGTGCGTTTTTGGTATATACACCACATACAATTATACCACTGTGGCTGGTCGCGTGCGTTTTTGGTATATACACCACATACAATTATACCACTGTGGCTGGTCGCGTGCGTTTTTGGTATATACACCACATACAGTTATACCACTGTGGCTGGTCGCGTGCGTTTTGGACATATACACCACATACAGTTATACCACTGTGGCTGGTCGCGTGCGTTTTGGATATATACACCACATACAATTATACCACTGTGGCTGGTCGCGTGCGTTTTGGACATATACACCAGATACATTTATACCACTGTGGCTGGTCGCGTGCGTTTTGGACATATATACCAGATACAATTATACCATTGTGGCTTGTCGCGTGTGTTTTATACACCACATACAATTATACCATTGTGGCTGGTCACGTGCGTTTTGGACATATACACCACATACAATTATACCATTATAATTACAAACTTTCCGAATTTATACGATTTACTGTATTCTGATTGGCTGACGTCACTAAAAAACCAAGCGTTATCCTTCCATAAACCTCATAAAAATACGTCATCACGGAAGACCAAGATCGATTGAAACTATTTTTAGCTGGATGGGCGAGAAGCCCAATGACCCAGTTCGGTGATCGTTTTAAAAATAGAACAAGGAAGTGACCTGTTTTCTCGATTAAAAAAATAAGGGAAACTGGATGAGATATTCATGTTATATAAAAAAAAAAAAATTACAATATATTTTTTATTTGTTTTTATTCTGTTAAAAAAAAAACCCCAAAACATCCAATAGTAGGCCTATGTATACATGTATTCCTACGCTTATTTACAGAACATGGCTGACGGTAAGAACGAAAGAAATTATTTTTGAGTGTTTTAAGGTACACTTCTTGTACTGTTTGTAATTATAAGAATTGTTTCTCATTTTTTAGGAATTTATCGATGTATAAAAGTCACAAATGTAGTATAAAATCGCTTCGCTACGCTACGCGATTTTATACCATTTGTGACTTTTATACATCGATAAATTCCTAAAAAATGAGAAAAAAAATTTATGTGGCTGGTCGCGTGCGTTTTGGACATATACACCACATACAATTATACCATTGTGGCTGGTCGCGTGCGTTTTGGACATATACACCACATACAATTATACCATTGTGGCTGGTCGCGTGCGTTTTGGACATATACACCACATACAATTATACCACTGTGGCTGGTCGCGTGCGTTTTGGACATATACACCACATACAATTATACCATTGTGGCTGGTCGCGTGCGTTTTGGACATATACACCACATACAATTATACCACTGTGGCTGGTCGCGTGCGTTTTGGACATATACACCACATACAATTATACCATTGTGGCTGGTCGCGTGCGTTTTGTAGACGCACGCATCCAGTCTAGACGCTTTCATTGTAACCAAGGTATTTCGATTTGTTTTTAAATCCGGACCGCACGCACCCGCCGCAACCAATCTATATAAGTCTTCACTTCCTCAGAACTGGCTTAGACATCTTTGACGATTTTCAGTAATATGGAATAATGTACAACACTCACGGATGATTAAATATAAAATATAACTTCACTAATAGCATCAATACATTCTACAAGTCGGGAATCTAGACTTCAGCAACTTAAATAATAAACGTGGAAAAGAATCATTGTTAAATCGTAATACCAATCAACCCGTCAGCCGTTTGACACGTGCCTGCATACACTGAAGGTTCAACCATGTTTGTTGTGGACACATCCTTCTAGTTCCTTGGGAAATGTGTTCAAGAGACTGTTCTAATATGAAGCTGAACACGGATTTATTTGTGACTTGGCGTAGTAAGTACTGAAATGGCAGAGTCAACCACAGGTCAATGATAGCCTGAAAATAAACTCTTGAACAGAGATGTTTAAAAAACAAAAACAAAAAAAACAGGAATCCAACCACTCCTCCATTCAGCAAGATCCTGGACTCTCCTTAAAGTGGCAATAACGTTTCGGAAAGTAGTCTCCTAAATTCTTTCTTTTAAGCCTCGTTTCACATAAAACCGGTAAGAAACCGCAGATTGACGCAGACCGCTGTGCATAGAAATGCACGGATTTGAGAATAATAAATAGAGATTATTATATGAGCCTGTGTGTCGTACTGATTTTTACGAACGAGTGTCAGGATTAGTGTATTACCCGAGCGAGAGCGAGGGTAGGCTACCACATGAATCCTGACACGAGTTTCGTAAAATCAGTACGATTCACACGCGAGTGTAATAATTTCTTTATTATCCACATCATCCAAAATATTATTTTTATGAATAACAAGCTAGGACCATGATAAAACTTTTGAAACGTAACTAAAATGAGACGACGAAACGATGTCATTTTCAGAAATGACGTCATTTTTGATAAGCGTTTACACTGAGGAAGCCACATTAAGTTATGACGTCGCTTCACAAAATTACGTCATTCGATGTGCACGTGAAATCATTATGACACACGTGGATGATACTGATTATATTTCCATGAATATCTTGAATTATGTGGATAATAAATCCTCCCGCCCCCGCCCCCCCCCCCTTTTATTGATAAAAGTTCACATGCACCACCGTTGATTATGTTATGTCACGCTGACATCAATACATGATCTAGTGATTAATAATTTATCAATAGCTCTGTATCGTGTTGTTTATGACCTGACTGCATGGTGATGATGCTCTGTGAAGTACCATATGCATGCGACAAAGTTGTTTGCGCTGTTATTATGTGTTTTGGGTCAGTGACCTTAATACTGAATAAAGCTTGTGTTGTCTTATCTTGTATTGTCTTGTGTTGTTTAGTCTTGCTACGGACCTGACGGGCATATGATGTGTCCATGCAAATGTAAACTGTCTCTATCAAACTGCCATTAGTCTGCGACGATGTGCGTGCATTACATATTTTATGGTAACCAGGCTTTATATCAAAGAATCACAAATCCATTCTGCACCACTTTATGAGACAATAATGTGTTCGTTGTTCCTTTTTCCCTTGGGTAAAATAATTCGACATCTAATATTAGTACATTAAGTTTCCACGCCAAAATAGCATGGCTCTTTGTATGCTACAGGCATACGTATCGCAATATTTATTTTACTGAGAAGCGCAAATAATCTGATATCATGGCTTTTAATTTACTCTACCTTTCCAACAGGAAGAAGTAAAATGAACAGAGGATGTAGAACACATAAATGTTTTTTGTTTCTGGGTTTTTTCCCTTTGTTTTTAACAATCCTGAGATAACTTCCTGTCAAACTGGATACAGTGTTGGCCAGTGTTCCCAACTCACAACCGTAACGAAAGTCAGAAAAGATACTAATTCAGCATGAATGGAAAGTTTACTGGAAGATGCTTTTCCATTAACAGCTTTTAACGCGTGTCCGTCCTTGAAACCAGAAGCGTTTTCCGATTCATGTTCCGTTCCTGAAAACATAAAGTAAATATTCAGTTAATAATTTAAATAGGCCTAAGTAATTATTTCGCACGACTGTTAAATTGATGTATTATATTCGAATGTTAATGTTTAAATGGATTAGTATTGATTTGGAGGTAATTTACAAGGAAATTACAAAAAAGTTAAAACAAGCATTTTTATAATGAAATATCGTGAAAAAATGTCCTGCGTCCAACGGCAATTGTTTAAAGGATCCTTATATGCACTTTTCCACAGACAGGAAAGCACATACCACGGCATTTGACCAGTTGTGGTGCACTGGTCGTAAGGAGAAAAACACACTCAGTTGAATGGATCCACCGAGGTGGTTCGATCCTGCGACGCAAGCACCTCAGGCGAACACTCAACCAACTTTGTTAAATCTCGCCCCTTCCATCGAAAAATTCAATATTTAAAATGTATTAAAGAAATTTCAATTAAAGTTCAATAAGATTTTAATCAAGTTTTCACAAATACAAAATCTGCCAAACCATCATACAATATTCACATTCACTGGGCTGGGGTTGCTGAACACCCGTACCAAATACAAGTCAACCATTAAAGGATTCAAAAGGTAAAGCAAATTAAAGAACCACTGTTTAATACAATAAATCTGAAAATGTATCACAAAATAATATAACTCAAACCTAGCAGTATAATGTTTGTAAACATGGGGATTAAGAAACAATGGGAAATGTTAGCATGTTTGAATTTTAAAATAAATTATAATAAACCTATAATGTATTCAGAACAAACAACATCATGTTATTGGCTTCTATGATGAGAGAGAGAGAGAGAGAGAGAGAGAGAGAGAGAGAGAGAGAGAGAGAGAGAGAGAGAGAGAGAGAGAGAGAGAGGTGGATAGAGAGGTGGATAGAGAGAGAGAGAGAGGTGGATAGAGAGATAGAAAGAGACACTGGGAGGCAGAGACCGACCTCAGCTATCTGGGGTGGGAGCCGGTACCGGGCTGCGAACTCGGTACATACCAGCCTTATGTCATATGGCTTAACCACTACACCACAGAGGCAGGTCTGTGAATTTCTTTGTTTTCTTTGTTTTTTTATTATTGAAATAATTTTTCACCAAGAGCCAACTTGGACTGTTCTCGATATTTAGACAAAGGTATCTCACAAACTGTCTTACTTATCTGACAAACGTTTCCCTTATCTCACTAATTTCCTCAATTACCATTAGCAGTTTGATTAGTATTTTATGTGCAGATGACCTTTCCGTAGTTAGGTGTATTCCCGTAGATTAGGTTTTCATTGTGAGTTAAAATCGACACACTGTTGACAATCTTGACTCAGCTGTGTCAATAAACAGAGTTATCGGTCCTGTTTAACCCTGCAATAAAATCATTATCTGCGGGACCGATACGAGCACTGTAAAGTATAAATTACTACCCACACCAGAGACTGTCAAGAGTTCCCAGACACCAGTCCTGTTACAACCTGTAGATAACATAGCACTAAAACGATACACTCCTCCGAGCAGCATTGTACGATATTGGTTTATAGCTCATTGCGACTTTAAGGGAAAATGTCGACAATCGAGAATTCCTAATGCCCGGCGCAGACGAGCGGTTTTTAACGCATGCGTCTGCGTTAAAAAAACGCAGACTCAACGCAGACGGATGCGTCTCGTGTGCGCCTACCTGCAATGCATTCCTGCGATACACTGACAATTTCTTTTATTAATTAATTTATTTAAACTTTACTCTAGGAAAAATAACAAAGATTAAATGTAATTTATTAATACATTTTAAAGCATAATAAACTTTATTTAAAACATTATGTGCAATATACTATTACGATATAAATCTTTCTTATTTCACAATTGTTTGTTTTAATTATTATTATTAGGCATAGTACAATGAATGCAATAATTTATATTTTTTTAATTTCATTGTCACGGGGATTCTATAATACCCGTAACTGAATAAAACACGATTGTCCAAATATCTCTCCTAACTGTATATGTATTAGATCTCCCTGTAACGGGCAGTTCAAAACCGCTTTGGCTCGTCTAGGTATGATCAGAGATACGATCTTATATAAGTATATATTATTATAGCACGTTTAGTTCACTAGAAAACACAACAAAAACACAATACACTTTGGAATCTGTATTAATCTACGCTGACAAATGTCCTGCCGCAGTAGTTAATTAATAACAACAATAATAACAACCCAGAACTTATCACTTAATTAGTTAATCTCTAGGTGTCTAGTTTACACAATATGCTAATCACTTCACCGTGACACAACACCCACACGTGTAATATTTGAGAAACGCTTCCAGGGGAACTTAATTAATAAAGGAATTACAGCTCTATTCCTAATTGGTTAATTTTTAATTAAGCCTAACTACTCATTCAGTAACCTTGTAACACAGAATTAATACTGGTACCTATCACAATAAAGACAATAACCTACAGTTTACCTAGGTCTTCTAGCATGACCGGCTAAGCTTTATATTACCAAATACTCGTATAATGTTAGAACAAAAAGTCTACGATTTACTTCGTCAGATGACCGAAGACACTGTCTAAAGAATATTGGTATAATACAGTATTAAAATATTTAAAAGTCACATCAATCACATCAAGGTTATACAACAGAGCAGAAATAAAATATTTACCAAAGTCCAACCGGACTAACGTTCCCCCGGGATACCTTCCTATCGTTCTGTCCTTTTTGCTTCTCTCAGATATATCTAAACCCTAGCTATTTATTATAAAATCAGAAAATTGCCTGGGGGTACAAGGCGGTACCTCGCGTATCATCTGAATTTCCACAGCGACCAAGACGGCATATCTTTCTCTTAGATCGCCAGACTGGCTGTTGCCAACCGCGAGCAATCCCCTGGCCATAAACAGCACTACCAGAGATATTACGTAACTACTAGCCACATGGCCTCCACACCTGCTCTGGGTGTGTATTAGGCGTACCGATCGAGGACCGTCGCGCAGAAGTATTACGTAACAAGTTGCCCCACTGGCTAAGTGCAATTTGGAACTGCACACGGCCTTCTAAAACAATTAATATCTCCACAGGCGAAAACAAAATTAAGAGCATGTACCATCACATTCATCTATATATGTAGAAATATCATTAATTACACATGCCTAGTCTTTGTTTCAAAGATGAACAGTTGGAAACTATTTGTGTTGAAACATTTACAGGTTAGTAATTTTTAATGGTCGGGTCTGTTTTCACAGTTCTATTCATCACTGAAACCAGTAATTGTTAATTGTTAAACTGTCAGTTGGAGAGGCCATTTCGAAAGGCATGTTACTGAATAGACAGATGATTGGTCAATATAAAAATGTGAACGCAACGCAGACGCAAGTAGGCGCAGCGTTTTTAGACGGATGCGGCAGGAGACGGATGCGTTTGTGCGTCTAAAATCAAACATGTTTGATATTTGAAAAATCGACGCACAGCTAAAAAAACGCAACGCAGAGGAGGTCGCACACGATGCGTTTTTACTGCGTTCGTACGGATGCGTTTTTTAACGCAAGACACATGCGTTAAAAAACGCTCGTCTGTATATTTGATTTTAATTATTTAATTTAATTATTTATTGAATCGCAAAAGAAACGCGTATATTAATTTAGTTGTCTTTAAATATAGTGAAAATTATTCTGCTTTGATCCCATTAGTGGTTGGGGTTTTGTTTTTTCGTGTGTGTATTGGATGAATTATTAATATATTGTGAATATTTTAGACGCATTCTGACAGGTCATTTACTGAATATATTGCATTATACACACACACACAGAGAGAGAGAGAGAGAGAGAGAGAGAGAGAGAGAGAGAGAGAGAGAGAGAGAGAGAGAGAGAGAGAGAGAGAGAGAGAGAGAGAGAGAGAGAGAGAGACACACACACACACATATATATATATATATATATATATATATAGAATATCTTGTTACTACGTTTTGATATCGTGGTTATTTGGCGAGGTGTACAGTGTTAGGGAGAAACTGCGCATTTTAACCAGAAGTATCCGTCAGTCTTTCAAGTGAACGAGGGGCGAGGCGTAGCCCAGTGGTAAAGCGCTCGCTTGATGCGCGGTCTGTTTGGGATCGATCCCCGTCGGTAGGCGCATTGCGCCGCGCAATTTCTCCCTCCAGCCAGTGCACCACGACTGGTACATCAAAGGCCGTGGTATGTGTTATCCTGTCTGTGAGATGATGCATATAAAAGATCCCTTGCTGCTAATCGAAAAGAGTAGCCCAAGAAGTGGCAACAGCGGGTTTCCTCCCTCCATATCTGTGTGGTACTTAACCATATGTCCGACGCCATATATCCGTAAATAAAATGTGTTGAGTGCGACGTTAAATGAGCTGTCTTGTTTGTGGAAATGTACGTATTAAACATATTTTGCTACTAATGGTAACATATAGCGGGTTTCCTCTGATCCTGCAAAATGATATCAGAATTATCAAATGTTTGACATTCAATGAATCAATGTTCTATAGTGGTCCCGTTAAACAAACCAAGTTTTAACTTTTGTTGTAAGAGGACGATGGACCTTAAGCACCAAACTAGTAATATAAAAATAATATACACACCTCTCTTCACGTTAACAGTCTCGGCTGAAAAGAAGAGAATGCAGATTTTAGAAATATTTTCAAAACTAACTTAGACTATTCATTTCTAGTTTTCATTAGTATTCATATTTTACTAGCTGTAACACAACTACAACGATATGTATCCTATATATTAAGTGCACTGACGCAGAAAACCCCCCACCCAACTAGGCCAACCCTAGGCAAACGAAGTTATGTCCTTATGATCACAAACCTGAATCTATTTAAGTTTTCTGTATTTACTTAACAAAATTAATTAATGGTCAGTAGACTTTTTTGGTAATTCATTGCTAGTTGTATTACTAGTATTTTATCCAGTCTAGTGTGTTTCGAACTTTATTTTAGCCAGACCGCACGCACGCACCGCATCCAGTCTATATGAGCCTTTGGAAGCGGGATGCCCATGGGCCCTCAATCCAGTCTATATGAGCCTTTGGAAGCGGGATGCTCATGGGCCCTCAATCCAGTCTATATGAGCCTTTGGAAGCGGGATGCCCACGGGCCCTCAATCCAGTCTATATGAGCCTTTGGAAGCGGGATGCCCATTGGCCCTCAATCCAGTCTATATGAACCTTTGGAAGCGGGATGCCCATTGGCCCTCAATCCAGTCTATATGAACCTTTGGAAGCGGGATGCCCATGGGCCCTCAATCCAGTCTATATGAGCCTTCGGAAGCGGGATGCCCATTGGCCCTCAATCCAGTCTATATGAGCCTTCGGAAGCGGGATGCCCATTGGCCCTCAATCCAGTCTATATGAACCTTTGAAAGCGGGATGCCCATTGGCCCTCAATCCAGTCTATATGAACCTTTGGAAGCGGGATGCCCATGGGCCCTCAATCCAATCTATATGAGCCTTTGGAAGCGGGATGCTCGTTGGCCCTCAATCCAGTCTATATGAGCCTTTGTAAGCGGGATGCTCATTGGCCCTCAATCCAGTCTATATGAGCCTTTGTAAGCGGGATGCTCATTGGCCCTCAATCCAGTCTATATGAGCCTTTGGAAGCGGGATGCTCATTGGCCCTCAATCCAGTCTATATGAGCCTTTGGAAGCGGGATGTTCATTGGCCCTCAATCCAGTCTATATGAGCCTTTGGAAGCAGGATGCTCATTGGCCCTCTGAATACTAGCTCGTGAATAAAAATACATGATTAAAAACTATATTTATATGTATATTGTGGGGATTATTCTTTTCTCGTTTTATTATTATTTTTTTTTTCAATTTAAGGACGCTTAAATAGGAAAGAAATGAGATATTTGCAAATTGCGCATGTACAACGTCTCTGGTTTAAACTCACAAAAATAACACAATGTATCAAGTATCAGAGTAAACATACGTTAGACACACAAATAGCCGTAGTTATAAATGCGATAAGGTGTCAACAAACAAAATTAATATTCTTTTTTATTTCCTAAGCTGGAAATGAGAAACAAGGAAGTCCCAGACTGCTTCCATTGGTTGAAATGGGTATGCGTAGTGTTGTGTTCGTGTCAGTGAGGCAATTTTCGAGTGACGTCGGATTTTAATTGATTTTTTTTGTATTCAACTCTAATGTCGTTGCTTTACATTTTCGTTAAACACAATAAAATTGAAAAACGTTTTTTTTTTTTTTAAACCCTAAAAAAACTACCCCCTCAAAAAAACACCAACCCTCCAACAACAACAAATAAAATAAACATAAAAACAAAATACAGACGAATAAAAAAAACGGAACAAAAACGAACAATACAAACATGCAATAGAATAAAATATATGTTTAATGACACCCCAGCACGAACCATACATCGGCTATTGGGTGTCAAACTATTGTGTATTCAAACATTAAAGGTAGGGTCAACTCAAACAAGAGCCTTATGTGTTGGAAAGATGCATACCCGGACCACCAACACATACTGACACTTTAACAAATGAAAAACGCGTAATTTTAGTTAATAAAAAAACATAATTATTCCTGCTAACTGGGGGCAGCCATTTTGTTTTGTTTTGTTTTTGTAACGTCAGGTGGTATAGCTTGGAGCGAAGTGACGTCAGCTCCGTCCATCTCCTCTATGCACAGTGTAAACAAACGCTCTAATTTACAACAAGGCGCTTCGCTTTCATCAACCTGACTTGTTAAACAACATACATGACTTGATAGTATAATAAACTATTTAACTAAATATATTTCAATTTGCATCAATAGAACGAAATGGAGTTATAGTATTTTTCATTTTTTTTAAATCCAAAGAAAAAATGCATATTATTAGGACTATTGATAGGGTACGTTCGAGCAAAAACGACCACTCACGATACCCAAATGATACTTTCTTTTCTTTGGGACGACGTAATTGGTCAGTTTTGTGATTTTAGATGGGAAAGTCTACTTAATCAAGGGTTTTACAGAATTACTTACAGTAATAAAGCAGGACGGCTGATAATGTACATTACGATTGGAGGGGTATCCGTGCGGTTATCACACAATAGCCTGTGACCTTAATAAAAGAGGCGCGTCTTTTTAGTGTGTCTAGACACAATGTCTGGGGACCGTCTAAATATACACCTGCCAATCAGGAACCACAGGTACAGGCCACGGAAAGAAAATACCAATAAACCAAGAAAACACTCCGATTATTATTTCAGTACATGGGTTAATTTATGTACAAAACATAATACAGTTATTTCAACACTGACAATGATGGTTTATTTTGTATTGAAAAATAATATATAATTGTTGCTGGCTTACTGGGATGGCTATTATTACAGAACATTGCGACGCATCCGCAAAAATCAGGTATGTTTTGTTTCTTCAGTTCGAAGACTAATTCCTGACGTGACACGTTAGGTATTACGTAACCACCAGCTCGCCAGGGGGCGTATTTACTGGGATGGTACAAAATGGCTGCGCCCATTATATATAATAGCCGTCACATTTAAGCGTTTTATTAATTAACTATACGATTATACTTGTTGATATTAAGCAATAATGTGCATTATACATCGTTGAATATGCATACCAGGCCAAATGCCTTGATTGTCCCCTCCTTTAACTATACGATTATACTTGTTGATATTAAGCAATAATGTGCATTATATATCGTTGACTATGCATACCAGGCCAAATGCCTTGATTGTCCCCTCATTTGGGTGCTGGACAACATCAATATAAAAATGGAAATGTTATATTAAAACACAGTGTAAAGAACTGTGCAAAAAATACAAATATCACACATACATAAAATTAAAATTTAGAATAAAAGTCAGTATCACGAAGAAATTGCAATAAATGTTCTGGATGGAATCGAAAGGATTCCATCATATTTCTTCGTCCAAATATATATTTTCTAGTTTCTCGCAGATGATTTCAAACCACCAAAATGTGGCGCACCGTCAGTGTACACTAACAATGCACACACTCAGGTGGAGGATCTTTCTTCAAGATAAATGAATGGGTCACGTATGCATGACCAATGTGAGCATGACACAAGACTATTTCATCCTTCCTGCACTGTCTATAGGAGGACTGCCACTCTCTCAAGACTGGCTTGACAGAATGAAGCTTGTTCGCAACCGCACTGTTCCAATCATCTTGCCGAACCGAAAAGATAAATTGATTAATAATATGTTTAAAATCGACATGCGGTACCCCCAGCCTGGCATGTACAAATAAACAAAACAAACGCCACCAGCGTCTTGGGAATCGGCCCTTATCTGATTTAAATACCTACCATTGAGAACGTTAACCCTTCTACTTTTGATCTGCAAGTCCGACGTGCGACATATGTACAACCCTGCGTCGGTCATCTTGGCATTTTTTATTTCAAGGATGCTTAAAATAGTCCTTGTTGTCAAGGAAACACGTTTTTGAATATACACTTTCCTTGCATAGTTTGTTTCCAGCTTATCACCATTCTTGAACCAGTCTATTTCGTCCGGAGGGTGGACGGCACCCGTGGCATTGCAGGTCAGTCGAACGTTCATTCCTTTTTCCACGTATTTTGCACCTTTAATTTTAATGGCTGCAAAGAGAAAAAAACGATAATAGAGAACTCAAGAAATGAATTAGAATGTAATAATGAACCCCTGTGATTGCCCACGGCAATAAGCGATGCCTTAGAAATTGCCGTGAAGCTTTTAAATCTACACGGCACTTTTTTTATATTCGATTGTTTTCCACATGATTTTATTTCCTCAAGGGATGTAATAATGTCGATTATTTTCTTATAGCTCGTTTTTTTTCGTTGATCAACCGAATAATTACATAGTTGTTTATCCATATACCGGTAGTGTGTTTTGATTGGATGTATAATTAATATGTAAGTGGTAGCAGATGAGGAATGTGCGTGTGTATGTCTATGTATCTGTGTATGTTTGGAAGAGAGAGAGAGAGAGAGAGAGAGAGAGAGAGAGAGAGAGAGAGAGAGAGAGAGAGAGAGAGAGAGAGAGAGAGAGAGAGAGAGAGGAGAGGGAGAGGAGAGAGAGAGAGAGAGAGAGAGAGAGAGAGAGAGAGAGAGAGAGAGAGAGAGAGAGAGAGAGAGAGAGAGAGACAGACAGACAGACACAGACACAGACACAGAGACAGACAGGCAGACAGACAGACAGAGACAGAGACAGACAGACAGACAGAGAGGGAGAAGGAGAGACAGATACAGAGAGATGGACAGATAATGTGACAGAGAGCTATGATAGTGTACAGACAGACAGACAGAAAGAGGGAGAGAGGGAGAGAAGCGTTTTCCTCTTAATAATTAACTTTTCAACATTGCTGTCCTATTTTCGTTCATTGCATACTTCTTTTCTACACACAATCACATATTATTCCAACCTGCCATTACATATAAATAATAAATGGTATTAAACACAGAATCAAACATCGTAGTCTTTGGGAAAAAAACTCATTAAGAACAACAACATATGAAGCATATCTATATACATTTCAGTCTAAAACCATGCCCTCGTGAAAAACTAAATATTCTGACAACATATAAACCTGTTGGTGAAACATGGAATTCAAATATCCAGCAGAACCTTTACGGTGACCTATAGGGAAAGATCATGCAAAAGAAACGAAAGAAAGACATGTTTTATTTAACGACGACCTCAACACATTTTATTTACGGTTATATGGCGTCAGACATAAGGTTAAGGACCACATAGATATTGAGAGAGGAAGCCCGCTGTCGCCACTTCATGGGCTACTCTTTTCGATTAGCAGCAAGGGATCTTTTATATGCACCATCCCACAGACAGGGTAGTACATACCACGGCCTTTGATATACCAGTCGTGATGCACTGGCTGGTACAAGAAATAGCCCAATAGACCCACCGACGAGGATAGATCCCACACCGACCGCGCATCGAGCGAAGGAAAGATCATGCATGCATAGAAACGAAAAAGCAAATGTGGAACAAGATTCGTCAGCATGCTTGATGATCATCATGATGACAATTAACTTTATTTGAGTGCTTATATCCAGCTACAGGCTCGAGATCCCTTCTTCTAAAATGTCCCAGAATGCTCGTAAGATCATACCAAGGACTCACAACTGTCTAAAATCATTGATTATGGATTTTTTTAAATAATAAAATTTTAAATTTTTTTTTTTAAATCCCAAAAAGAATAAATATGTACATGTATCTAATGCATTTAGAGTTTTTGTTATACATATTGTTCTTATTTATTGGTCTTTGTATATGTTTATTATCAACATCTTGTCACGTGAATGTTATAAATTGTATATGTATATATTTCTCCTATGCCGTTGTGCAACGGCCCGAGTGTAAATAAATTCTTGTCTTGTCTTGTTAAGCTATCGGACATAAGGCTGGTAGGTACAGGGTTCGCAGCCCGGTACCGGCTCCCACCCTGAGCGAGATTTAACGACTCATTGGTTAGGAGTAAGACCACTAAACCGACTTCTCTCCCACTAACCACTAACTTACGGTCCTGGACAGACAGCCCAGATAGGTGTGTCCAGGACAGCGTGCTTGAACAGTAATTGGATATGAGCTTGAAAAAAGTTGAAACGAAATGAATGCTTATTGAGGACACAATTTATTGGTTAATTGTCAGTGAGAGAGACGTCATTTGTTTACTTACCTTTTTGTTTTACAATGTACCCCATATGCAGTTGAGGGGCGGGACGTAGCCCAGTGGTAAAGGACTCGCTCGATGCGTGGCCTGTCTAGGATCGATCCCCGACGGTGGGCCCATTTGGCTATTTGCTATTTCTTGTTCCAGCCAGTGCACCACGACTGGTATATCAAAGGCCGTGGTATGTGCTATCCTGTCTATGGGATGGTGCATATAAAAGATCCCTTGCTGCTAATCAAAAAGAGTAGCCCATGAAGTGGCGACAGCGAGTTTCCTCCTTCAATATCTGTGTGGTCTTTAACCATATGCCCGACGCCATATAACCGTAAATAAAATGTGTTGAGTGCGTCGTTAAATAAAACATTTTCTTCCTTCCTTCCAATAGCTTATGGTGAATTAATTAATGTGCTCTAGTGGTGTCGTTAAACAAAACAAACTTTAACTCTTCATATGTCGTTGAATTACGACCAGAGTTCAGTGAAGTTACACTCACCCTGGTATGGGAACTCATTTAACGTGCCCATGTCCAAATACGGTTTCAGGCACGCCCACCCAGGACTTAGCCTCTGACTTCGCCAGTGACCAATTCCGAGGCAGGAGGAACTCACCCTGGGTATCAGTGAGAGCAGGGCCCGTACTTATAAAACAGACCAGACTCAATCTCTAATGACGTCACACGCATACAATATGTATGGCGTTGTTATGACATCAATGTCTC
Source organism: Gigantopelta aegis (assembly GCF_016097555.1). Classification (NCBI taxonomy): domain Eukaryota; kingdom Metazoa; phylum Mollusca; class Gastropoda; order Neomphalida; family Peltospiridae; genus Gigantopelta; species Gigantopelta aegis. The sequence goes on from NC_054700.1 coordinate 53,790,584, forward strand.
AGAATCTATTGAGTCTGGAGTCTAGACTCTAAACGTTTTATGACATCAGTGTCTCAGAATCTATTGAGTCTGGAGTCTAGACTCAATCTCTAATGACGTCACACGCATACAATATGTATGGCGTTGTTATGACATCAGTGTCTCAGAATCTATTGAGTCTGGAGTCTAGACTCTAAACGTTTTATGACATCAATGTCTCAGAATCTATTGAGTCTGGAGTCTAGACTCAATCTCTAATGACGTCACACGCATACAATATGTATGGCGTTGTTATGACATCAGTGTCTCAGAATCTATTGAGTCTGGAGTCTAGACTCAATCTCTAATGATGTCACACGCATACAATATGTATGGCGTTGTTATGACATCAATGTCTCAGAATCTATTGAGTCTGGAGTCTAGACTCTAAACGTTTTATAACATCAATGTCTCAGAATCTATTGAGTCTGGAGTCTAGACTCTAAACGTTTTATAACATCAATGTCTCAGAATCTATTGAGTCTGGAGTCTAGACTCTAAACGTTTTATAACATCAGTGTCTCAGAATCTATTGAGTCTGGAGTCTAGACTCAATCTCTAATGACGTCACACGCATACAATATGTATGGCGTTGTTATGACATCAATGTCTCAGAATCTATTGAGTCTGGAGTCTAGACTCTAAACGTTTTATAACATCAGTGTCTCAGAATCTATTGAGTCTGGAGTCTAGACTCTAAACGTTTTATAACATCAGTGTCTCAGAATCTATTAGTCTGGAGTCTAGACTCTAAACGTTTTATAACATCAGTGTCTCAGAATGTATTGAGTCTGGAGTCTAGACTCTAAACGTTTTATAACATCAATGTCTCAGAATGTATTGAGTCTGGAGTCTAGACTCTAAACGTTTTATAAGCACCAGGTCTGATGTCATAATCACTGAATCACCGAGGCTATTTTTTTCGAGTACAAACAAGGTGTCTCTTATTGTGCCTTTTACCACAGAAAGCAAACCCATACCATTCACAGCCTTTCAAGTACGAATCCGATGCCGTGTCTGGATTGGAAAGGGTGTATAAAAACAATTGTATTAAATTAAAATTTTAAAGGGACATACCCCAGTTTTTAAACATTAAGGAATATTTTGAACTATTAAAGCCGTTTTTCGATAACTGAAATCATACTTTAATTAGATTTTATTGGTTAGATTATCCATTTCCGTACATTCGAAGTGTTTGGTCATCCTGGTGTTTTTAATATCACAAAATGCATTTCTCATAGTTTTAAAAACGCACATGCGTCTGAGAAGTAACAGTTATGGAGTCAAGTTTTTTGTCTCTTTTTAGAGGGTATTTCACCATTTCAAAGTCACAGACTCGTGTTTCACTCAATTGTAACTTTATCCAAATGTGTTACAGGTTTGTAGATTAACTAAACTTAGTGTGCATTTTCACGGGTTGAAACTAGGGTCTGTCTCTTTAAACATTACAGTTTCTAAAATGGGGAATCTGTAGAGTGCCATCCCGTGACTATGGTTATTGCTTATGACGTCTTCCAGTCTACTCCAGTCAATGCACCACGACTGATACATCAAATGCCATGGTATGTGCTATCCTGTCTATGGGGTGGTGCATATAAAAGATCCCTTGCTGCTAATCGAAAAGAGTAGCCAATGAAGTGGCGACAGCGGGTTTCCTCTCTCAATATCTGTGTGGTCCTCAACCATATGTCCAACGAGATATAACCGTAAATGTGTTGAGTGCGTCGTTAGATAAAACATTTCCTTCCTCAATATCTGTGTGGTCCTCAACCATATGTCCAACGAGATATAACCGTAAATGTGTTGAGTGCGTCGTTAGATAAAACATTTCCTTCCTCCCTTCTTTCTTAGCCTCCATGGGGCGGGACCTGGCCCACTGGTAAAACACTCGCTTGATGCGCGGTCGGTTTAGGATCGATCCCTGTCGGTGGGCCCAATGGGCTATTTCTCGTTCCAGCCAGTGCACCACGACTGGTACATCAAAGGCCGTG
>NC_054700.1:53795092-53832592 GCF_016097555.1 Gigantopelta aegis
AACTAATGGGTTACACGACGGGAATCGAGTTGTAAGAGCGCTCAGATTAACAACTAATGGGTTACACGACGGGAATCGAGTTGTAAGAGCGCTCAGACTAGCAACTAATGGGTTACACGACGGGAATCGAGTTGTAAGAGCGCTCAGACTAGCAACTAATGGGTTACACGACGGGAATCGAGTTGTAAGAGCGCTCAGACTAGCAACTAATGGGTTACACGACGAGAATCGAGTTGTAAGAGCGCTCAGACTAGCAACTGGACAGTCGTAGAAGTCGTGACAGCAGAAAGTTGGCCAACTTTCTGCTGGCATTTGGTAGACTGAGCCTAGCATTAGAAAAAGAAAAAGGAATAAGCAGAATCAAATGTCTCGTCTGTCATAAACTGATTCCATGGCTCTCATAGCTGCATCCACGGGTGTTCATTCATCTTAATACATGATAAAAATAAAAATAATTAAATCTGTAATTTTATAACAGAAATAATTTGAGATGTAAAATTAATTATTAATCTAGTTCTTGTATATATATATATATATATATATATATATATATATATATATATATATATAGAGAGAGAGAGAGAGAGAGAGAGATATATATATATATATATATATATATATATATATATATATATATATATAATATGTTTAATTTGATAATTTTACATTTTGAAACATGCATTGAAAAGAGTGCAACTATAAACCAAGTTTCATTCGTATACTTATACAATGATTTATAATTTCTGATAAATGGACTTAAAACTCGAAAACCTAACGCTGGGCCAGACACGAAAATTGAAGCATCGCCTCCGTCGTTGGAAAAGTGATAACTCTTTTGTCAAATGAGAGACAATGAAAGTAAAGTAAAGTTTGTTTTATTTAACGACGCCACTAGAGCACATTGATTTTTAATCTTATCATCGGCTATTGGACGTCAAACATATGGTCATTCTGACACTGTTTTTAGAGGAAACCCGCTGTCGCCACATAGGGTACTCTTTTTTACGACAGGCAGCAAGGGATCTTTTATTTGCGCTTCCCACAGGCAGGATAGCACAAATCATGGCCTTTGTTGAACCAGTTATTGATCACTGGTCGGTGCAAGTGGTTTACACCTACCCATTGAGCCTTGCGGAGCACTCACTCAGGGTTTGGAGTCGGTATCTGGATTAAAAATCCCATGCCTCGACTGGGATCCGAACCCAGTACCTACCAGCCTGTAGACCGATGGCCTGCCACGACGCCACCGAGGCCGGTATGAGAGACAATGAGTAACTAAACAGGGCATAAAGTGAGGCGTATCAACAAACCAACCACGCGTGTTGACCCTATGACATGGGATCCGAACCCAGTACCTAGCAGCCTGTAGACCGATGGCCTGCCAGGACGCCACCGAGGCCGGTATGAGAGACAATGAGTAACTAAACAGGGCATAAAGTGAGGCGTATCAACGAACCAACAACGCGTGTTGACCCTATGACATGCGATCCGGTAAACGGTATTATTTCACGCTACAGTTATGTCTTACTGTGACGACTGCGGGACGTAGCCCAGTGGTAGAGCGCTCGCTTGATGCGCGGTCGGTTTGGGATCGATCCCCGTCGGTGAGCTCATTGGGGTATTTCTCGCACCACGACTGGTATATCAAAGGTCGCGGCATGTACTATCTTGTCTGTGGGATGGTGCATATAAAAGATCCCTTGCTACTAATGGAAGCAAATGTAGCAGGTTTCATCTCTAAGACTATGTGTCAAAGTTACCAAATTTTTAACATCCAATAGCCGATGATTCATAAATCGATGTGCTCTTGTGGAATCGTTAAATGAAACAAACTTTAACTTTTTTCTGTTATGAACTCCAACTACAAACATGTTTTAAATGCCCAAATTCATTTAGGATTCGGGAATGTCCGCCTGGGCCCTGTTTTTAGTTAACGGTACCGTTATGTCTTTCTGTGATGAACTCCAAACAGATTTCTCATTCAAGGTTCAGACATGCCCCTCCCCACCCCCACCCCTGTTTCTGGCATGGCCTGTGGCTTGGTCTAGGTGACGAAATGAATGGCTTACAGAATTCCATCAATGCACATTTCAAATTCATGTTCACTACATCAAAATGAGGGTTCCGGGATTAGCCACCAGCCAAACGGAAATATTTATTTAGCTGAAACAAGCAACACTAAGAATCCATTTTCGGAGAGCGAGAAATATGGAAAACAGCAATACTCGAGACAAAAGTAGTTTGTCTGACATTGGGTCCATCCATTGATTTTTATTTCATTCCTAATTAACTTACGTTGGGTAATGGTTGTTCCGGAATAGGTTGCTACTGCTGGCAGCTAGAGAATGGTATTTGGAACATTTTGCAATACCGACGGACAAGATTACTATTACATACAATAATACATACAGACAGTCTAGGACCGACTTCGGTTATTGCTTCTGTCGTAACGACGGCACATATTGATACCAAGACTCGAGAGATTCGGGATTAAATCTTTGTCTTCTACTATTAATGTCTTATCGTTTTGGCATTATTTACCATTGTTCACGTTCGTAGAATTCCATATACGTAGCTTTAATATTAGAGAAAATATTATGTATAAAAATACAGTTCTTTGAAAACATTTCAAGTGGGTTTTTTGTTGTTTTGTTTATTTGTTTTGTTGTGGGTTTGTTTTGTTGTGGGTTTTTTGGTCTTTTTCTTTCTGGTTTTTTTTTGATAGCCTATAATTAATAAATCAAAGTGCTCTAGTGGTGTCGTTAAACTTTGTGTTTTTTTGCGAATTAATATGCTTTCCCGGTTGGTGTGTCAGCAGCGTCATGACCAACTTTCAGTTCTGTTCACTTCCAGTTCAAAGCGCATCGATGCGCATTGGCAAGACCGTATTTGGTGTAGCACCAACATTAGTTTTACAGTCTTGAATGCCATAAAAGGAGCTATCCTGAACTGTCATTCCTTGCAAGACTTCCTCTCAACAAAATAAAACACATGTTCTGAAATGTTCCTGTTTTTAAACACGACCTCTCCTTCACGTGTTTTAAATATATATAAAGCATTATACGGGAAAATACATTCGCAATGATCTTTGACTAAATTATTTAAATTTTCGTTTGGCCGTTGGGAGAAACAATAAATTCGTAGTTCCGGTTCGCTCCTATTTAGTCCGGTTCGTTGTTTCGTTCGTTTGTTTTTTCCCGTCGCAAACAGTGCCCCGTCAATGACAGTGGTATCATCTTGTCTATGAAATAAGTGCATAAGAAGATTCCTTAAGCTTGCTGTTGTATCGTAAGGCGTAGTCTGTGTGGCGACACTGCAGTTACTCTCTTTCTATCAGTTTAATATCGAAATAACAAGACAACACAAGGGCGTTTGAATTAATTAATTATTATATTTATGAAGCATGCTAATTTCTTTAGAGTACTAATTCGTTTATTTTCCATTAGTTCTCTAAATTTATAAGTACTTGGTCGCGTGTAATAATATGGGTGTAGCAAATGGCCTCTTGAATTATAAAAAAAGGCAAATGAAAAGATAATGGAACTCGTCGCCAATGTCCATTACATTATGTAGTGTATAAATTCTATCTTATTCCAACGTCCAGTTTCAACGGGTAGGTAATGGTTAGACGTTCTAAATTTTAAGAGTGTTGTCAACAGGTTGTTTTTATGTAGTTTATTAATATAGCTTTCGAAAAATAGTTGTTCTTTGTATAATCGGTAAGTGTTGCCTCTCGATGACTGTGATATGTTAATTTTCCATTTTGTAAATACTGATCGCATTGTCTTTGTTTAATTTGTAATCATAAGTTCGACACCAAATAGCCATTGCTGGGGTGTCGTTAAACATTCATCAATTCATTCATTCCAAAGAGCCATAGTTTAAATGTGCAGGAACTTTTCACAATGAATTTAGACAGAAGCGAGCGATGTCTTAAGGGTTCTAGTCATGCTCTACCGGAAAGTTAACATTTCACCACACAATCGATTATGTAGTTTTATAATCAGTTTTCACATCCATAGAACCAAACTGATACATTTTTGATAAAACTCGAATATTGTAACATCACTAACGACAAATGAATAGGTAGGGCCGTTACATTGAAGAAGGAAGGAAGGAAATGTTTTATTTAACGACAAACTCAACACATTTTATTTACGGTTACATGGCGTCAGACATATGGTTAAGGACTACATAGATATATAGAGAGGAAACCCGCTGTCGCCACTTCATTGGCTACTCTTTTCCATTAGCAGCAAGAGATTGTTATATGCACCATCGCAAAGACAGGAGAGTACATACCACGGCTTTTGTTATACCAGATGAGGAGCACTGGCTGAAACGAGAAATAGCCCAATGGGGACCGTTACATTGATATCGTGATCGCATCACCACTAAACCAGACTTCGCCGTGAAAGCAACACTGAGGGAGTATTAGTTGATCACGGGATACTATTGATGATATTGCCATATTTATGCCATATAAGGTTGTTTTGTTTAACGACACTACTAGATCATATTGATTTATTAATCACCGGCTATTGGATGTCAAACATTTGGTAATTTTGACATACACTCTTAGAGAGGACGTTTGTTTTGTTTAACGACACCACTAGAGCACATTGATTAATACATCATCAGCTATTGGATGTCAAGGGATCTTTTATATGGACCATCCCGCAGACAGAATAGCACATACCGCGGGCTTTGATATACGGGTCGTGGTGCACTGGCTGGAACGAGAAATAACCTAATAGAAAAAGAAAAAAAAATTCACTTGGAGCATGTTGTGTTGAACAGGTTTCTTCTCTTCCCTTTCATTTGTTGTTGGTGGTTCGTCCGTTCTTTCATTCCTTACATTCCGTTGATCGACCAGTACAGTAATTCTTAATACATGTACACTTATTTATCTTATTACACTTATTTATGTGTTTAACATCAAAATAAAACGCATGCACATAAACCATGCGCGTATGATAAGATCAATACATCTGTACTTAAAGCCGCACACCCTAGTTCCATCCAGCGAAAATAAATTATAATTTGGTTAATCTACAAACCTGTAACACACTTAGATCACGTTTTTATCAAATGGAGTGAAAAAGCAGGTTTTATATTGAAAAATACTATGGGAATCCCCATGTCCCAATTGCTTGAAATAATTTTGAAAGTTTGTATTCTGATGTCACCGGTAGAAGTTGCTCGAAGCACAACAATGCCTACGTCACGACAAATTTCACACACTTGGGGTGCGTTCGTTTCACCTCTCCTGGACATGTTCCAACTGTTCTGTCCTGGTTGTATCCCCTCTCCAGATATCGTAAGACTTAGCAAAATTATTGGTTTTAAGGGTTTGTAACGTTTTGTATTGAGACACTTACTTGTCTGAACTTTATTGTTACTGAAAATGTTCACGAACTATGAAGAAAAATGTCACAAATGAACAACAACAAGTCGGATGTTTGTTGCGCGAACCGTGCACGAGAAAACAAACCGAACCAAAATGATAACGGTCACGTGATATACCAACGTCTGTGACACTGAAATGGAAATAGTCTCTCTAAAAATAGATTGGACCTCGTTTGCTTAACGGTTTTTTCTCGACAGCACGTCTTATGAAAAAATGCAAAAAAAAGCATTTCGTGGTTTTACAAACATCAGGATTACCAAAAAGCACTTCATGTGAACGGAAATGTGTATTCTAAATAATAAAATGTAAGTAAAGTGCAATTTTATTTGTGAAAAATGGGGTTTAATAGCGAAAAACAACGCCGTAATGGTTAACAACTAGCCATAACTAGGGTGTGTCCCTTTAACTTGAATATTCCTGCGTGATAGATTGCTAATTTATTTGTTGACATTTACAGAGTGTTGAGAGCAACAGCAAGTTATTATTTTTATTTTGTTTGTTAGATATCCATCTGACACTAACGGAGAACCAGTTGTTTCGATGACACAGATCTGACCACTTATTGAACCGACTCAGCAAAACGATTTCATTAATGGGACATTCCTGACTTTGCTGCATTGTGAGATGTTTCCGACTAATAAAATATTTCTACGATTAAACTAACATATTAAATATATTTTCTAGTTCAGAATATCTGTGTCTGTATATTCAATGTGTTTCTGGGCCCATATTTTCGACGCCATCTTAGCCACGATATGTCGTAAATACGTCGTAAGTGACTGCGACAAATGTCGTAGCGTATTTTCGAAAGTGTCGTAACTCCAAAATATCGTAAACACATCGTAGATCCTACGACAGGTTCCTACCTGTCGTAGACTAGAAACCAATATGGCGCCTTACTTCTTATTTCATGACAATGACGAAGATACAGCTCCCCAGTTTTGTTTAACTCGAAGTATTTTGCCGTCAAAACTTTAAAACGGCGTATTGCAACCGTGGCCTTTGATTGTTACGCTACTTATTTCAGAAAATTTACCAATCGATATAATGGGACCTAATCGGGGTTGTTAAAGAAGGCACAGGTGTGAAATGTGACATGCACCTAAACAATGCATCGGAAAGCCCAAAATAAAAGAAATATTACTGAAGTTAACCCAATTAACAATTTTTCACTAATTACATTAATAAAAAATAGACATGAAACTGTTCCAAAATTACTATTTCAAATGTCTTACTGGTACTGGTACGTGTCCCCGCTCCCCTATACCACTGATCAGCGCTTTTCCAAATCGCAAACAAACCAAATCAAATAAAATCAGTTTATTCATAAGTACATAAACACTATAGCATGTGTTTTAAAAATTGCGGGGTGTATGGTTTAGCGTTACGGGGGAGGGAGGGTGTCTAATTTTGACACAAATATTTGAACGGCCCCTTAGGCTGTATCCATTTTCCTTAATGGATTTGTGATTTTTTTTTATTATTAAAGTATAAAATTAAAAGTTTGTTTTGTTTAATGACACCACTAGAGCACATTGATTTATTAATCATCGGTTAGTAGATGTCAAACATTTGGTAATTTCGTCGACATATAATCTTAATGAGAAAACCCACTACATTTTTCCATTAGTAGCAAGGGATATTTTATATGCACCACCCATAGACAGGATAACACATAGGCCTACCATGGCCAGTCGTGGTGCACTGGCTGAGACGAGAAATAGCCCAATGTACCCACCGACGGGTATCGATCCCAGACCGACCGCGCATAAAGCGAGAGCTTTACCACTGGTCTAAAATATTCATAATAAAATAATTTTAAAAGTTGAATTATGTGTATAGTACTTTGTGTTCTGAGTCTAATGTAGCCTAATCACTGTTAAACAGCCAAAAGAAGAGAAAATAAAGTTGGACGTCTCCCCCACATCCGAAATTAATATTTCCAATTCTGTGGAACCCAGGTTTCCCTTATGGGGCCTCTTTGTCGGTGGTTCGGACGCTTGCATAATATCCATTCTGCCAAGTCAGCTGTACCGAGATGAGTTTAGAGGAAATTTCCTTGATGACATCACCGAGAAACACCCCATCTTTTTTTTTTTTGTCTCCATTTAATGAGAGTTCCCATTTTTGTTTACGATAAATCATGATACACTAAGAGAACTTTACGATACCTTCAAAAATCTGTCGTATCTTAAATCTACGACATTCGTATTTTGCTCGTAACTAGCTACGATATGTTGTAGCTAAGATGCTTTCGAAAATACGGGCCCTGGTGTTTAAGCATTGTAAATGTATGTAGTTACACGCGTGTAAGTAATAAACAGACTTTGTAAATTCGACCCATTTAATCATTTTCTTTTACCATTACTATCGGATACGACAGTCAAAATTCCGTCTTCGAGACGTGTTTTCCGTGTTCCATTCTTTTTTCAGGATTTGTATGCAAGGCACGAGTTTGATTTTAATTGATTTATTGGCTTTCACAAAGTGTAATTTTGCACTATTAACAACGTCATTGAGATTAGATTTGAAACACAGTGTTCACAGAGCGCTGGTGGTGAGTAATCTAAAGGCATCTGGTTGATTTCATCCCCTCTCGTACCGCCCATACGAAACCAGCGTGACGTTTTACCATTAGCACTCCGCTGGCGGTGGGGTCGGGTGAAGAGAGCGTGAAGACTTGGTGACTCACCACAATTTTACATAGCTTATTTTCTACCTTGGAAGAAGGTAATAGCTCCTATGAATTCACTTTACAAAAAGACATACACACACACACACACCTAAAAAACCCACCCCAAAACCAAACAACAAAAAACACCAAGAACCCCCCCCCCCCCTAAAAAAAAAAAACCAAAAAAAAACCCCAACAACCAAAAAACAAAAAAACAAACAACAAACAAAAATAACAATGGTTGTCACCTAGAATTTGTAATCATTTCATTTCATGTTATTTTCGTGTTTATATCCAATTAAGGTTCAAGCACGCTGTCCTGGGCACACACTTCAGCTATCTGGGCTGTCTGTCCAGGACAGTGGGTTAGTGGTTAGAGAGAGAGAAGAGGGTATAGTGGTCTTACACCTACCCATTGAGTCGTTAAAACTCGCTCTGGGTGGGAGCCGATACCGGGTTGCGAACCCACTATCTACCAGCTTTATGTCCGATGGCCTAACCACGAAACCACCGACACCGGTGTTTGTAATCTTATCATTCTTTACTTCGAGTTGAGAATCGCTTGAGGTGCTTGCGTCACAGGATCGAACCACCTCGGTGGATCCATTCAGCTGATTGGGTTTTTCTCGTTCCAATCAATGCACCACATCTGGCCGTGGTATGTGTTTTCCTGTCTGTGGGAAAGTGCATATAAAAGATTTCTTGTTTCATTAGAAAAAATGTAGCTGGTTTCCACTGATGACTACAAGTCAGAATTACCAAATGTTTGACATCCAATAGCCGATGATTAATTAATCAGTGTGCTCTAGTGGTGTCATTAAACAAAACAAACTTAATTACCAAATGTTTGACATCCAATAGCCGATGATTAATTAATCAATGTGCTCTAGTGGTGTCATTAAACAAAACAAACTTAATTACCAAATGTTTGACATCCAATAGCCGATGATTAATTAATCAGTGTGCTCTAGTGGTGTCATTAACTGAAAACAAACGTCTTCTTCTTCTTGTTTACTTCGAGAGGAAGCAACCCTCACTAAACCTCTTGATACAGGCAACATACTGCATGTACATGATTTCGCATTCAGTTCCAGATGCAGGAATCTACCTTGTTTTAAACAATTACGGGGTGTAAAATCGCCATCGAAGTCAAACTCGATCTGTAACAGTACATGATAAAGCTACACATAAAATTCTGCCTCAATAACTTGAGGCACTGCAAAAAAAAAAAAAAAAAAAAAAAAAAAAAAAATCCGGAAAACACATTTCCGTCTCTCCTAAATACAAGGGTCATAACTCTTGTCAAGAATGGGCAAATCGCTATGAAATTCAAACTTGATCTGTTAGAGTACATGATAAAGCTATATGCAAAATTTCAACTCAATATTTTGAAGCATTGTCTAACAGACGGACGGACGGACAGACAGAAGAACGGAGACGAAACCTATAGTCCCCTCCAGTTGAACCGGCAAGGGACTAAAAAAGTCAGGAAAACTACAGACGGACAGACAGACAGACGGACAGACAGACGGACGGAAGGACGGAGATGAAACCTATAATCCACTCCGGTAGGACCGGTAGGGGACCACTAAACAAAAATACACTATTTTTAATAGAACACCACTGTCCTTGACAGACAATCCAGATAGCTGAGGTGTGTGCCCAGGACAGCGTGCTTGAACCATATTTGGATATAAGCACGAAAATAAGTTGAAATGAAATGAAGTGAAATAGAACTAAATTGGTCGGCGGCACTGTGATAGTGGTGTGATTCCGTAACGGATACCAGGCTGGTTGAAATGACTGGCGGCGCAGGGGAAGCAATTGTAAGTGAAACGTGGGACAGGTGTTTCTCTTTTTCGTGTATTTTCTCAACCGATAGATCGGTTAATAATGAAGTAGCCCTGGGAGTTAGGTGAACACTACGTAATTGTCTTACTTTCTGTGGTTTGTAATATACTGAAAACAAAGAAGAAAGAAAGAAAGAAAGAAAGAAGGAAGGATGGAAAGAAAGAAAGAAAGAAAAAAGAAGAAAAGAATGAAACAAAAGAAAGAGAGAACTTAAAAAAGGAAATAATAAATGAACTAAGAAGGACAGAATGAAACCAAAAAAAAAAAAAAAAAAAGTGAAAAAGAAACAACAAAACAAATGGAAGATAATAAACAGGAAAATATAATTGAAGACAGAAAGAAAAAAGTATGAATGAATAAAAGAACTAAAAAAGGAATATAATCGATGGAAAAAAGATAGATAGAACAAAAGGACGAACAAAAAATGACAAAAAGACAAGACAAACGTGCCGCCCCTCCCTAGATGTTATGTCCTATTTCAGTTTGTAGGACTACCACTCCAAGACGTTTAACCAAAATCAAAACCTGCACAAGAGCTCAAAGAACAAATAAAAGATGGATTTAAAGAAAGAAAGAAGAAACAGACAAAGAAAGAAAGAAAGAAGAAATAAAAACTAAAAATAGGAGGACTGCCACTCCAAGACGTTTAACAAAAATCAAAACCTGAACAACAGCCCAAAGAACGAATAAAAGAAGGATTTAAAGAAAGAAGAAATAAATTTTAAAAACATAATAATAATAAAACATAGGAAAGATTAACTTAGTATACCACAGAACCAAAATATTCGCATATACATTTAATTAAATAATGTGTTTAAGCAATATTTTGTATTAAAAATTGATTTAAAAATAACTTTTAATGGGCGAGATGGGAGTGAGACTTATTACCATGACTACCGACTCACCGATGACATACAGACTGACATTCCAGCGCAGAAACCTTGACCTGGAGCTGACCTGACACTCGTACACCCCCGCGTCGTCCCGCCGCACCTGTTTGATGATGAGGTTCCAGTCGGGGTGGAGGGGGGAGTGCTCCACCGTGATCCGCCGGTCCTCCACGAACGTCCGCTGTCCGATCGTCAGTGGGTTCGGGTCGGACATGCGGCGCCAGATCACCTGCAAGTAACAATGTTCCAATCATCGATCATAATCGGAAACTGATCGGGTTGGCTATACCGATTTGATATATACTTTATTAGCCGTAAACATACAATCCATAGGCATTACACACATTAAAATAAAATACATATATCATTAAAAGGGGATAAAAAGATTATAAAAATCCATCATCGATTATGTGGGAAAGTGGTAACTGCAATTGTTCCTCCCGTTTACATGGTAGAATTGATGTAAATATGTTGGATTTTGTAATTATGAGTACATAAAAAAACAAATCTATCAGGGTTTCTGCCAGAGGGTAAAACGGGTATGGCGCCATACCCAAAACATTTAGCAGATTTAAAAAAAATGTTTTTTGGAAGTTAACTTTTTGACAAAATTACTTACTTATCATTACTGCATGATTTTAACCCTAACCATAAACATAACCCATTTTGTTTCTGGGGTAGGCCCCCTGTTGCTATATATAAAGCAAAATAAGACATTTGTAGGGACTAGATCTCGGAGAGCACTCTTTATATAGGAGTAGGACCAGACACACACACACACACACACACACACACACACACACACACACACACACCACACGAAAACAACAAAAGAAAGAACATCAAAAAGGTAGTTTCGTCCTCAAGTGGGGTGTGTGACCCCGGCCTCTCACCCGCCCCTGAGGTGCCAAAGGGCCTGGCCAGACACGCTTCTGTGTATTTTGGGCCTTAACTCACATATACGTATTCCTGCCAGATCATCCACACACATTTCAATGGTATTCCGACATTTTCCGTTAAGTTACGAAAATTGCCGGAAACGTTACGATAACAACGTCAACATTCATTCAATTAAAGCTCATTGATGTCAAAGCGATACTGCGTACATTCTTCTGGATATAATTTTATTTTGAGAAATGTGCTAACACAATTGCTGTTTGACATTTATGAGCATATTTATTTTAAATGTGTTTAAATATAAAATGTGTATGAATCTACTGCTACCAAATGACGTTTGTTACCTACAGTGATGTTCCGCTGTATTATTTTTAGGTGGATATATCAATAGAGGTAGGTGTTTGAATTGGTTGTTTATTAGCACCGATGAAATGGGTGGGGGGCTGCGTAGGTATTAGCATAGCCAGTCTATGAATCGACTGAGAATCAGGCAAATAAAAAGGTTGCAGGGGAGAAATATTTTTGATATGAGAATGGCATAGCCCATGTCTGTTGTGACAATATTTAAAATAATTTTTTTTTAATGCAAATCAATACACCCCCACCCCCCTCCCATACGCCAACTTCACAGTCTCGTTGTTATTAATGCTTGAATTTACACTGGACCCGCCACTGCGTTTACTATTTTGTTCTAGTAATCGCGGGGAAGGTTAGTTAGTTAGTTTTGTTTAACGACACCACTGGAGCACATTGATTTATAAATCATCGGCTATTGGATGTCGAACATTTGGTAATTTTGACATAGTCTTAGAGAGGAAACACGCTAGGGATCTTTTAAATGCACCATCCGACAGACAGTATGATCTCTATTAGAAACATACTTATCTGCCCTTGATTTGCATGTGCGCTAAGCGGCCCAAACATGCACTAAATTACTTCCGGCGCTTGCAACAAAGGCTCTTTGTTACTACAGAATCGTGAAGCAGTTGTCGACTTGTCCTTTTATTTTTTGACGTTTATAAAGTTTCCTATTTCTATTATTGTTTGTCAGATTGTATGCAATCTCCTTCTTTTAGAGAAAAAAAAAAGTACAATAATTTTTTGTGCTCAACAGAAATACTTACAACCACATCTTGGGGAGACCACGCCACGGTATTTGGTATACCAGCTGTGGTGCACTGGCTAGAACGAGAAATAAACCAAATGGCCCACCGACGGGTATCGATCCTAAGCCGACCAAGATAACATGTGGTGGGTGTCGTAACATAAAGGAAAGCTTGTTTTATTTAACGACACCAATTATTTATCGTCGTTTGAACGTGAAGTATTCGACAAACATTGCTCTACTCACAACCCCATGCAATCTTTGTTTTTTAGAATAGCTCTTAGCCTCGGAAAGAGGAACTTTAAAACTGCTGATAATAAAACACCGACACGTTTTATTACAAAGTAGGAAAGATTTCACAGCCATAAAGGCATCTTATCACCTCCACTTTAATACCACACCTCACCACAGAGTGGCCGACCCTGAGATGAATAAAACAGACCCCTGTCTGTACTGGAACGTTTGTTTACAAGATCATTGTGCATGTACCCAGTAACGCTACTTAATCATCGTACAGGAATCCAGATGGTTATATAACCAAGTGGGGGTGGGGGTGGGGGGGGGGGGGGTAACAAGGTTACTAGAGACAAAACAGCTTTTAACATTGCTAGGGAACTGTCTAATGATGTGTTTATAACCATCGAAAATTCATGTAGGTTTTGTTTGTTTTTTTCATTGCGAAAGAATTCAAAATCGACGTCATCCAAGTGCATATCAAAAGTAACGGTCGAGACACGTTTAATGATGATACCAATAAACAAATATCTGAGCATGTTCACAAATACATTAAACAGACACAACGATCTGACAATGAAAACTTTATCTCGGGGTGCGGAATCATTCATTTATTTATTTATTTGTTGTTACTTTTTACTATTATATTGTTATTACTTACCAGTTGGGCTGTCTGAGATGATAAAATGTTAAAGGGACATACCCTAGTTTCAACCCGTGAAAATTAACACTAAGTTTAGTTAATCTATAAACCTGTAACACATTTGGATAAAGTTACAATTGAGTGAAACATGAGTCTGAGACTTTGAAATGGTGAAATATCCTCAAAAAATAGACTAAAACTCGATTCCATAACTGTTACTTCTCAGACGCACGTGCGTTTTCAAAAATATCAGAAATGCATTTTGTGATATTAAAAACATTAGAATGCCACAAAACACTTCGATGTACGGAAATGGATAATCTAAACAAAGTAAAGTATGAGTTAAGTTAACAAAAACTGCTCTAATAGTAAAAAGTATGCCTTAGTGTTTAAAAACTAGGGTCTGTCCCTTTAATAATTAATATTATTAAACCATCGATTACTTCTATTTCTTTTCCTTTTATATCCTTTCAGTTTATTCAATCGGTTTGTTTTCTTGTGTTTTTTCACCAACGTTTACTTTGAATGATTGATTGATTTATTGAAAACTGCAGTCGTCATTATTGTACAATTTAATGTTTGTAATATGGAGAGGGCGTCGTAAGTTGGATAACGTGTGTATATACATGTGTATATATTATATGCAATAAAATATGTTTTCAATCAACGGTTTAGAAGCGGGGATGCACGGCAAACGTACTACACCACCATCCATCGTGTCGTTACTTTCTATAGCGGCTTAATTAGTCCGGTTAAAAAACAAATCCAGGGATACATTGACAAAAATAATATAAAATACTGAAATGTCTTTTCAAAACTTCCTTTTATTATTAAAAGTAGATTGTCCCGTGTAGTGTTTAAATAACTCATTGGTTTGATGTTCCTTACTATTTTTAACCCACTGGACAATATCTCTTCGCAGAATATATTCTTACATAGACGTTACGTGAAATACATGGTAATGTAAATAACGTTCTTCTTCATCTAACGCTCGCTACCATAAGCCATTTTGTAAACAGTCTAAACGGCTAGCGTTTGCTAAAAATGAAATAATTTGTTCTAATTTATGGCTATGTAACTTTAATTCAGTTACATACAAAAAGTTGTTTTTTTTGGACAAATTAAATGCCTCTATTTTTAAGCCAAATAATATTGGCTCATTTAGCTGTTGTGACAGTCTTTAAAATAAATGTCCAATACACAGATGCAGTCAAACCTGTGTTAATCAGCCACTAAATGTAGTATGAAAGTTTGTTTTCTTTAACAACACCATTAGAGAACATTGATTTATTAATCATCGGCTATTGGATGTCAAATATTTGGTAATTTTGACATATAGTCTTAGAGAGGAAACGCGCTACATTTTTCCATTAGTAGCAAGGGATCTTTTATATGCACCATGCCACAGACATGATAGCACATAGCACGGCCTTTGATATACCAGTCGTGGTGCACTGGCTGGAATGAGAAATAGCCCAAATGGGCCCACCGACGGGGATCGATCCTAAACCGACCGCGCATCAAGAGAGCGCAAAATAATACCACTGGGCTACGTCCCACCCCGTCCAATATATAGATGCAATGAAACCTGTGATAATCAACCACCAAAGGTATTATCAGAAAAAAACAGGTGGCTGCTTTATTACATTAGATGATTTGCGAGAATGAAACATATGGTAGCACTAAACCAAATAATTTCCGGCTGGGTCAAAGTTCGAGGTGCACCCGAACTTTTGATAGAGAAGTTAACACCACAAGTCCTGTGATTGGTTAAAAATGTGAGTGTGGTTGTAAAAAGTTTACAGAGTTTCATCTGGGCTAAAAATATGAGCAATTTTAATTCATCTAGTACCACTGTGAAAAAAAGGTACTCAAATTTTGTGCGAAACTAGGGGTGTTGTAAAAACATCTGGTTACACAGAAAATGAACCATGAAAGGTACATATTTAGTTTTCGTTCACAAACCTTTTTGGTTCCCAAGTTACTGACTGAGCATCTGAGTCTGGCCAGATCGCCTTCTGTGAACGTGAAGTTGGTCTCTATGGAAACAAAACTCGGCTCCGGACGATTCCGCGACTTCTGGCTCTGTTTAAACGCTGGCAATAAAAAGAAAAAAAAACATATGCAAAGTGGTCCTTTAAGAAACTTGGCTGCTAAACGGGTGAGATATTTAAGGCATGCATAGCATGTACAGTGTACATATACATACATGTGTAAATCTACGTTAACGACACCACTAGAGCACTTTGAGTTATTAATCATCGGCTATTGCATGTCAAACATTTGGTAATTTTTCCATTATGTTATGTTATAGGGATTAACGTGCACATTCAAAGCAAGCTGTTTTAGCGTACGCTTGTCTTGGACAGGAACAGGATAGGCTGGGAGAAGGGACCACCTGCACTGGCAGGTGCAAGAGAGCACCAGCAGCCCGACCGGGGTCGGTAACAGGCGGAGGTTTTTCAATTAGCAGCAAGGGGTATTTTATATGTACCATCCCACAGACAGGATAGCACATACCACGGTCTTTGAAATACCGGTCGTAGTGCACTGGCTGGGACGAAAAACAGTCAAGTGGGAGCATCATCTTAAGTGCATAACAAGCCTAGCGCTAAGGTTGCTTCACGGAACGAGGATCTGTAGTTCGCGCTAACACAGATGCGATGTGTTTTGTCACATTCGATTCAGTGTTTTTTTTCTTTTTCGACTGGTACCATACTCGCCAGACCCAGGCCTAGCTCTGGTGTGTTGTGAGTCTTAGCTGTAGGGCCACGACTCTGCCAGTAGGTTGCGCTATACCAAACCAGAGAGTTCCGTGTCATAGGTCAAGGTGCACCATTCAAATATGTACGGAGTAAAAAAAAAAAAGCGGTAGTTCGGATAGGCTAGTAATAGGTGAGATTGATTATTTGTCTACATTTATGTGCCGGGTATTGTCGATAAACTAATATTTTATTTATCAAATAGTTGTTATGCAAGGTATAGTAGAGGTTGAAACCACTGCACGGTGCGCCCCCCCCCCCCCCCCCACCACCACCACCACACCCACCAAGAAAAACAAATGAACTGCGATGTTTGGCAAAAATGAAGTTTGCTAATAAAAACATTCACTAAACCTCTTGAATAACATGTGAACACACACAATCCAACCAACCCATCACCACCACCCCTTCCCCCCTCCAAAAAAAAAAGAAGAATAAAAATAAATAAATAAAAAATAAATAAATAACAACAGCCAAAACAAAGCAACCCAAGCAATTTCTTGCAGACTAAATATGAAGTTCCACACTTTTTAATGGTGTGTTGCCTTAATGTGTATATGTTACCGCTTATAATATTACATCAGTTTAATATAAAATGTTAGCATGTTCGGCAGTGGGAATTCATTTGGTCCAAGTGAACCTTTAATCCTGCAAAAATAACTATTATTTATGGAAAATGAAGTTAGTCGACTGGTGTTTTCATTTGTGCCGTCTAAATACGTTAACGCACAATGTTGGCCTTTAACGCCAGAGCAAACAAATCGATAAAGGAGGTCTTGATTAGTCTCATTACGACGTATGAATTTCCAAAATAAGCCTTTATACTTTAAGCGATACGCCACGAGCAAGTTCACTGTTATAGGTAGCCGGCATTCATGTCATCTTTAGACGGTTTAGCTTTTATCTGCGCTACTTTATAAATACAGTTGAGGCGGGACGTAGCCCGGTGGTAAAGCGCTCGCTTGGTGCACGGTCGCTCTGGGATCGATCCCCGTCGGTGGGCCCATTGGGCTATTTCTCACTCCATCCAGTGCACCACGAATGATATATCAAAGACCGTGGTAGGTGCTGTCCTGTCTGTGGGATGGTGCATATAAAAAAATCCCTTGCTAATAATGAAAAAAATGTAGCGGGTTTCTTCTCTAAGACTATATGTCGAAATTACCAAATGTTTGACATCCAATAGCCGATGATTAATAAATCAATGTGTTCTAGTGGTGTCGTTAAACAAAACAAAACTTTTTATAAATACAGGCGAACCTCTCCATAACGGTTAAGCCACAACCCCTGTAACTGTCCACTGTAATCAGCAATGCTGTGGTTAGTTTGTAATTCTCTACGCCACTTTTATTTAGCTGTGCGCTATAGGACATATTCGACTTTTCCCCCACGGCATGTGTGTTTTGCCGTAGACAATGTGGGTTTTTTACTTGCATGGGTTGCAGTATATTTCTTCTTTTTGTGTGTGCTTTGGTGTCGTCCAACATTCATTCATTCATTCACACTCTATAACGGCTACCAAATAGCCTGCAAAATTTGGTATTTACTTCCTTTACTTATAACTTGATTCTTGTGCTTACTATTTACATCCAATTTATATGTAAAAACGCTTTCTCTCTGTCTGTCTCTGTCTGTCTGTCTGTCTGTCTCTCTCTCTCTCTCTCTCTCTCTCTCTCTCTCTCTCTCTCTCTCTCTCTCTCTCTCTCTCTCTCTCTCTCTCTCTCTCTCTATATATATATATATATATATATATATATATATATATATATATATATATATATATATATATATATATATATATATCTGTCTCTGTCTGTCTGTCTGTCTGTCTCCCTCATGAAACATGAAAAAGACATGTATTAAAACATGTATTTCTAAAACAACCATAAATAAACAGAACATAAAAGAAAACAAACAAACAAATAAAAAGAAACAACAACTCCCTTTGACGGTTCAATCCCCATTCCAGTCACAGTCACACCCGTATGACTAAGTCATGAGAATTCAACCATCCGATAAAAGGTCCGAATGTTCTGCTGATTGGAGCGTAACGTATAAACATTACGAAATATAATACTTAATGACTGGAATCAATTCCACGTAAATTAATTGCCATAACGCCACATAACCTGCAATAGATCCGCGTCCGGGTGAAACATAAATCTCGCAGGCATGTCATTTTCGCCGGCTTTATAAACGTGCGCAATTGACAAGCGTCGATTGCCTTCGGTCGCAATTTCATTTCGCCAATATCTCCCGACAAGCCGCAGATCACGAACATTCCTGTTTTTGGTTGCAGAACTGGACGGACGCTGTTCACTGATCTAATTCTAAGTAAAACCCACGGTGTATGAAGAACTGATGGGAATCATGAACAGTCCGTAACTATAGCAATCATTCTTTTGGCTAGTCGTGTAATAATTTTAGATGGTTCCTGGGAATCGATACGTCACAACCAAAAAAAATAATAATAAAAAAAAATAATTAAAAAACATGCTGATCTAAATCGACTTTCGACTCGATTGTTTTAGTGTATGTAGTTCAGATTGTATCTATGGGAAATGAATAGTCTTGGATTAACGGTAACTCATTACAATGTAAACTATGGTTGTAAATTATTGTTATTTGTTATATAACATTTAGTGAAATACCTTAAAATATCAATGAAATAAAAGTGTTATCAGTCATTCAGTGACAATAACACATTTTAGAGTGAAAATTTCACTATTTCACTGTAAAATGTGTTATCGTCACTGTAGAAAGTCTTATCTTCACTGTAAAAAAGCCGGAAATATTTTGCTGCTGGCATTTTAAAAATAAAGGTAAATTGCCAAAAGTTATATAATAAATAGAAAAGTTAATGTTTTTTGTCAAATATGATTTATATCTCATCTCGTGAAGTCTGCAATCATATCATACTCGTCGCGCAAGCGTGACTCATGAGATATGATTGCAAACTTCACTCGATGAGATAAAAATCATATTTGACACAAAAAAACCCATGAAATATCCTCTATGTATCTAACATTGTGGCATTTGGTGTACAGTAGTATTGGAGTAGTATTGGAAATCATTTGGTGTACAGAGTAGTATTGGAAATCGTTTGGTGTACAGAGTAGTATTGGAAATCGTTTGGTGTACAGAGTAGTATTGGAAATAATTTGGTGTACAGAGTAGTATTGGAAATCGTTTGGTGTACAGAGTAGTATTGGAAATCATTTGGTGTACAGAGTAGTATTGGAAATCATTTGGTGTACAGAGTAGTATTGGAAATCATTTGGTGTACAGAGTAGTATTGGAAATCATTTGGTGTACAGAGTAGTATTGGAAATCATTTGGAATTTCATCATCAATCATCGGTTGTAATCGGTGCGCTCCAACTTCCCATTATACAATCGGTTAGAATTATATGAACTTAGATAGATTTGAACCTTTTGGACTATGCATCTATTGTCGTATTTACCATGGTAAACCTTACAAGTCGCTAATTTAACCTTTAATAGAGATTCACTAACTTCTTAATTTAAGAAACAAACACAAATGTCAGCATATTCATAGCAATTACATCACTTGAACTGTATGAACAATTGCAGTTAACATTTTCCTCAACAATCAATTATGGATTTTTCATAATCGATTGTCACATCGGTAAAGTCCAATCGATCACTTTTCAATTATAATCGATCACTGGAACATCACTACAGAGAGAGAGAGAGAGAGAGGGGGGGGAGGAGGAGAGAGTGAGAGAGAGAGAGAGAGAGAGAGAGAGAGAGAGAGAGAGAGAGAGAGAGAGAGAGACAGAGAGACACAGAGATAGAGCAGAGAGAGAGAGAGAGGGGGAGCGAGAGAGAAACAGAGACAGAGAGGGAGAGAGACAGTGGAGAGAGAGGGAAAGGAAGGGAGGAAGAGAGAGACAGACAGAGACAGAGAGAGACAGAGAGAGATAGCGAGAGAGACAGAGACACAGAGAGACAGAGAGATAGAGTGAGACAGAGAGATAACGAGAGAGACAGAAACAGAGAGAGAGAGAGAGAGAGAGAGAGAGAGAGAGAGAGAGAGAGAGAGAGAGAGAGAGAGAGAGAGAGAGAGAGAGAGAGAGAGAGACAGACAGACAGCGACAGAGATAGAGAGACAGAGAGATAGATAGATAGATAGATATATATATATAGAGAGAGAGGTTGATAGAGAGACAGACAGAGACACAGAGAGAGAGACAGAGAGAGATAGCGAGAGAGACAGAGACAGACAAAGAGAGAGGGAAAGGAAGGTAGGAAGAGAGAGACAGACAGAGACAGAGAGAGAGACAGAGATATAGAGAGAGACAGAGAGAGATAGTGAGACAGAGAGAGAGAGAGACAGAGAGAGAGAGAGAGACAGACAGAGAGAGAGAGACACACAGACAGACAGACAGACAGAGCCAGAGACAGAGAGATAGACAGAGACAGAGATAGAGAGAGAGAGAGAGAGAGAGAGAGAGAGAGAGAGAGAGAGAGAGAGAGAGAGAGAGAGAGAGGGGAAACCCGCTGCCGCGACACAGACTACTCGTACCGAAAACCAGAATAAGATATTTTATATGCACTTACCCATGAACTGCACATCACATACCACGATCTTTGTCGTACTAGCCTTTCGGGGGGGGGGGGTCTTTTTTTTTGGGGGGGGGGGAGGTTCTTCCCAAAGAGTGCCCACACGAAACGATGTATTTTTGTATTTAAATATACCCAGAGACTTTAATAAATATATCTGCCTACTTGTCTGTCTGTCTGTGTGTCTGTGTGTGTGTGTCTGTCTGTGTGTCTATTAATTAACAAATAGTACTACTACACAGCATTTGTGGACAATTCAATATATAAATAAGCGTCTATCATTCTGATCTCTCTGTTTTTAAGTCTATATGTCAAAATTACCAAATGTTTCACATCCAATAGCCGATGATTAATAAATCAATGTGATCTAATGGTGTCGTTAACAAAACAAACACACTCTTTCCCCTCATCCCTCCCCCCTCCCCCTCCCAATTTCATAAATGCAAGATCCGCGCCTGTTTATTTAAAGGATAACAGTCTAGCACACACCCACGTCTGTACTATGATTTATCAAACTGCCTTTTTATGTTCGGCAGAAAACGACTGCAAACACTTTTGAAGATTTATTCCTCAACATATTTAAAAATAACTGGAATAATGTTACAACCCTGCCATATGCCAGTGCATACTCTGCAATTTTTATCGCGTTAACCAAATTCTCTCGCGTTCGTATAAAAGTTATCTTTTTAACCCCTTAAAAAAAATCTTTTATTTGATATTTGCGTTCGCGCTATTGCTCACTCTTTGATGGGGGTGATAATCTGATATGGG
This sequence comes from Gigantopelta aegis, assembly GCF_016097555.1. Taxonomy (NCBI): domain Eukaryota; kingdom Metazoa; phylum Mollusca; class Gastropoda; order Neomphalida; family Peltospiridae; genus Gigantopelta; species Gigantopelta aegis. The sequence goes on from NC_054700.1 coordinate 53,816,916, forward strand.
AGAGTTCGGCTTGCGGATACTGATGATGTTAATCGATATTTAATTTTAAATAAAATAAGCCATGAAATGGAGCACTCTTTGATCAATCGCCGTTTGATTCAGCGTTTTCCTGTGCACACAATGTCGTATTTTCTGAAGTGTTGTAATCGATATTATTATTTGGATTATAGAAAAGGAGTTTATCAAAGTTATATTTGCTGAAGGTATTTCGGATGGTGTGCGGTTTGGTCGACTGTTTACCTTACAGAAATCAAAAGTAAACAGAAGAAATATGGCGTGGAAGTGGTTAGTTGTTGTAAACAAGACCTGTAACTGATATGTTATGACTGAATGAATGAATTAAAGCTATCGATCAAAATGTATGAATGAGTGAAGGAATGGACGAATGAATAAATGAGTGAGTCAATGAATGAATGAACGAATGACTGAATCAGTGAACGAATGAATGAATGAATACCAGCTATTAATCAAAATGATTGATTGAATGAATTAATGATGAATGAATGAATGACTGAATCAGTGGACGAAAGTATGAATGAAGACCAGCTATCTATCAAAATGAATGAATGAATGAATTAGTGAACCGAAGAATAAATGAATACCAGTTATCAATCAAAATGAATGAATGAATGAATGAATGAATGAATGAATTACTCTGAACGAACGATTGAATGAATAATGCAATTAAATCAATGCATCGATTTCACGATTATTCTTAGAACCAATCCACGGCAGCTGGTTAAAGTTACAGTTAAAGTTTGTTTTGTTTAACGACACCACTAGAACACACTGATTTATTAATCATCGGCTATTGGGTGTCAAACATTTGGTCATTTAATAGTCTTAGAGAGTAAGTCCGCTACATTTTTTCCGTTAGTAGCAAGGAATCTTTTATATGCACCATCCCACAGACAGGATAGCACATACCACAGCCTTTGATATACCAGTGGAACGTGATACAGCCCAATGGGCCCACCGACTAGGATCGATCCTAGACTGACCGCGCACTAGGCGAGCGCTTTACCACTGGGCTACGTTCCGCCCTACTAAAGACGAGCAGTCAGCATACGTTATCTGTAGGTCGATCAGGCAACTCGTAGACCTCAGTTGAAAATGTACTTGTGAGTTACTCTTACCTTCCTCCCCCTCCCCCCGCCCCCCCCCCCCCCCCTCTCTCTCAAATTTCGTTACCTTCAATACTAGTACGTTGTGTGTTGGCAGTTATACAATAAACACTATAACACACGACACATTATGCTCAGTCGTCTAAATTCGTATCTAAACCGATATGCATGTATGTCAATCGCACCAGCGGCTATAGAAATAAAAACAGAACCACAAAAGGCATGTATGTTTTTCACGCCGCGGTGACAAGCCATTGCTTTTGATCTTGTTTTCAAATGAAATAAATTCCGAAACGTTTGAGATGTATTCAATAAATAATCATTTCGCCTTGCATTCTGTGTGTAACATAAACGTCGTATATACAAGTGTCTATCTAAATTTAGTTGTGGAGAATGTGTTAAGAGTTGTTCTACAATCGGTTACATATAGGGCAGTACCTAGCAGGAACCACCTTCGGTGTGGCGTGCTGGTTTAACGTTAAGCCATCGTTCCAATGCCCGATAGGTATTGGGTTCGCATCCCGATTCAGGCTGCTAACTAGCATAACTATTGTGGATCTACCATAATTTTTATCATAATGAATGCATGAGAGCGGATCCGGGGGTGGGGGACCTGGGTAACCGCCCTACCCCCTAAATATATTCAAGTGCGTTTATTGAACTGCCCTTTTCACAAGTTGGTTCATGTACTCTTTTCCCCAATATTTCTCTAGCCCAAAAGAAATACTACATCCGTCCCTGTACATATGAATGAATGAACGAAGAAACGAACGAACGAATGAATGAATGAATGTTAAATGACACCCCATCACAAAGGCATATATTGCCTATTGGATGTCAAAGATTATTTTCTCTAATGCATTCATGGTTTAATTTTTAAAAAACCCAAATATTGTGGATGGTGGGTATATATAAACAAAACTGCTCCCTCCTCCATATGAGGAATTCTGGACCCGCCATTATGCTGTATGTGGGAACTGTTGACTCTCAATTGGTGTCTATGGTTTTTGAAGGGGTTTTTTATGCGTCACAGATGTAAGTGGCTATTGCAACGAAGCATTTTCACCGTAGAAAAGTGACACTAGGCTGAGAAAAGTGCTTTATGACAGGATTGTGAAGGACAGTAAACTCGTTTTATTCGCTTGATGGCTGTAAGATATTTCTGTCTGAGAATCCGTGTGTTGGAATGTACGAGGGTCGATATTTATAACGGTTGTGGATGTAATAACACAGTGTATAGACAACTGTGTTATGGAATGTGGTCAGTTTGTGTGAATGGGTGTGCGATGGATATGTGAATGGGTGTGTGAATGGGTGTGTGAATGGATGGATGGGGTGGGTGGCTGCGTTGGTGAGCGAGTGGGTAGGTGATCAGTTGGGTAGGTGGGTAAATGTGAGAGCGAATGAGTGAATTTGAGAGAGTGAATGCGTTTGAGAAAGTGACTGGGTTTCAGTAAGTGAGTGAGTGAGAGTGAGTAAGAAAATTAATGAGTGAGTGTGAGTGAGCGAGTTGTTTTGAGTGAGTGAGCAAGTGGCTTTGAATGAGTAAATGAGCGAATTAGAGTACTACTGAGCGACTGGGTTTGAGTGAGAGACTGGGTTTGAGTGAGCGACTGGGTTTGAGTGAGCGAGCAAGTGCGTTTTAGTGAGCGAGTGGCTTGGAGTGAATGAGCAAATGAGTACGAATGAGCGAGTGGGTTTGAGTGAGTGGTGCCAGAGTGAGTGGCTTTGAATACGTAAGTGAATGGGCGAGTGAGTGAATGGGTTGGTGAGTGAGTGATGGGCAAGTGGGTCTGAGCGAGCGGTCGGTTTTGAGTGAGTGAGCGAATGAGTGTACTAGTGAGTGAGTGGGTTTGAGTGAATGGTGGGAGAGAGTGAGTGAGACAGCAAGTCTCGATATAAGGCTGGTAGGTACTGAGTTTGCACCCCGGTACCGGCCCCAACCCATAGCGAGGTTTAATGGGTAGGTGTAAGACCACTACACCCTCTAATCTCTCACTAATCACTAACAACTAATAACTAACCCACTGTCCTGGACAGACATCCCAGATAACTGAGGTGTGTGTGTGTGTGTGTACCCAGGACAGCGTGCTTGAACCTTAACTGGATATAAATACGAAAATGTGTTAAGAAACAAAGAAAGCAGGCGACAGGTAACAGGCAGGAAGGCAGACATGTAAGAAAGCAGATCGTGGATTTTTGTCGAACTACCTACTCAGCCGTTCCTAGTCCGCCACCAGGAAAGCAATCAACGTCAAGCCAATATATTTTAGACAACGTAAGAGTCAGTACATTGCCCAGCCTACCAGCCACTCTGTTATCCAGCCACTCTGTTATCCAGCCAGTAGAGTCGTCTGTTTAACGTTTGTTTTGTTTAACGACATCAACAGAGCACATTGGTTAATTAAACATCGTGTATTGGATGTCAAACATTTGGTAATTCTGACTCGTATTCATCAGAGGAAACCCGCTGTATTTATCCTAATGCAGCAAGGGATATTTTAGATGCACTTTCCCACAGACAGGAAAGCTCATACCACGGCCTTTGATATCCAGTCAGAAAGCCAATATACCATAATATAGTTAAAATGCTCTGTTTATTTAACCAGGTAGCGTGTTTATCATTCAGCTAGACAGCCAGTCTGCTGTTTAGCTATATGCATTTCGAAAGCGAATACGTATAGTGACCAGTTAGCCATTCTACCACTCAGCTGTATAACCAGTAAATGTCATTCTGCTAGCCAACAGCCAATATGTCACACAGCTAACCAGCCAATCTGATATTTAACTGTAACCATCCAGTAAGCTAATATGTCATTATGCAAGCCAATAGTCAATATGTCGCATAGCTAACCAACCAATGTTATATAACTGTAACCATCCAGTAAGCCAATCTATCACTATTCTCGCCAATAGACAATAGCCAACATGTCACACAGCTAACCAGCCAATCTGTTATCTAATAGTAACCATCCAGTAAGTTAATATGTCATTATGCTAGCCAATAGCCAATATGTCACACAGCTAACCAGCCAATCTGTTATCTAATAGTAACCATCCAGTAAGTCAATATGTCATTATGCTAGCCAATAGCCAATATGTCACTCAGCTGACCAGCCAATCTGTTATTATCGGTAACCATCCAGTAAGCCAATATGTCATTATGCAAGCCAATAGCCAATATGTCACACAGCAGCTAACCAGCAAATCTGTTATTTATCGGTAACCATCCAGTAAGCCAGTATATCATTATTCTAGCCAATAGCCAATATGTCACTCAGCTAACCAGCCAATCTGTTATTTATCGGTAACCATCCAGTAAGCCAATATATCATTATGCTAGCCAATAGCCAATATGTCACTCAGCTAACCAGCCAATCTGTTATTTATCGGTAACCATCCAGTAAGCCAGTATATCATTATTCTAGCCAATAGCCAATATGTCACACAGCTAACCAGCCAATCTGTTATTTATCGGTAACCATCCAGTAAGCCAGTATATCATTATTCTAGCCAATAGCCAATATGTCACACAGCTAACCAGCCAATCTGTTATTTATCGGTAACCATCCAGTAAGCCAGTATATCATTATTCTAGCCAATAGCCAATATGTCACACAGCTAACCAGCCAATCTGTTATTTATCGGTAACCATCCAGTGTGCCAATATATTATTATGCTAGCCAATAGCCAATATGTCTCTAGGCTAACCAGCCAATCTGTTATTTCACAGTAACCATCCAGTACACAGCTAACCAGCTAATATGTTATTTATCGGTAACGTACCAGTAAGTCAATATGTCATTATTCTAGCCAATAGCCATTATGTCACTCAGCTAACCAACCAATCTGTTATTTATCGGTAACGTACCAGTAAGCCAATATGTCATTATTCTAGCCAGTAGCCAATACGTCACACAGCTAACCAGCCAATCTGTTATTTATCGGTAACGTACCAGTAAGCCAATATGTCATTCTACAAGCCAATAGCCAATATGTCACTCGGCTAACCAGCCAATCTGTTATTTATCGGTAACGTACCAGTAAGCCAATATGTCATTCTACGAGCCAATAGCCAATATGTCATTCTACGAGCCAATAGCCAATATGTCATTCTACGAGCCAATAGCCAATATGTCATTCTACGAGCCAATAGCCAATATGTCATTCTACGAGCCAATAGCCAATATGTCATTCTACGAGCCAATAGCCAATAGTTAAAATTGGTTTTATTAGAGCACATTACTTTACTAACTATCGACTATTGGATGTCAAACATTTGGTAATTCTAACATATAATCTTATAGAGAGGAAACCCACTACATTTTTCCATTAGTAGCATGGGATTTTTTCAGTCGCTTATCCGAATGACATTGTTTAGTAACTAATACGCAACTGTGGTGCGTATGAAATTTGAATGACATACACAGACTTAGACCAGGTGGGCAATAAAGTCAGTTATCACACCAGTTAGAGGTCTTTCTATCAAACAGCTATTCCATCAACATCGTAGTTATCCAAACTATTTACCGGGCTTCGTCTAACAAGTAGAAAGCTATTTATGTGTGGAAATAATCATCAGGCCAGACTCCAAACATTCGTGGTACAAAATGTGATCAAATGGTCTTAAGATGTTCTTTTTCAAACATTTTGAACTAAAGCTGTTCGTACAGGCGTGCTTGCGTGCGCGTACCTACGTATGTGTGTGTGTGTGTGTGTGTGTGTGTGCGCGCGCGTGTGTGTGCAGTTCGTGATAATTCTTTTTCGGAAATAACCACATAGAACGGACAAAATTAATCAAGCTACTGGGGTTTTACAAGGGGGTACAAAGGGTAAACTTTTGTTTCCTAAAGTCTTGAAAATTAATGGATATATTTTTTTATGTTTTAAAATTTTCATAGTAGATAACTGCCGCCCTTCCCCCCCCCCCCCCCCCCCCCCCCACACGTTCCATGAAGTGATCTTAGTGCTAAGACCACCTTGAATTCATAGGTAGTTATGCACTGAAGGTGAACATAGTGCTAAAATCGCTTCGTTTAACGGGCCCAGCTGTTTAAAATTGTCAATGTACATGAAATGCAGTTTCCATTTTCACATTTCTAACCGTGGTACAACGCTCGCTTGATGCGTGGTCGATCTGGGATCGATCCCCGTATGTGGCCCATTTGGATATTTCCCCTTCGAGCTAGTACACCACGACTGGTATATCTAGATTGTGGTAGCCCCACTCCCATGGCTAGTGATATTCAATGTTGGGCTAGTAAATAACTATTATTGCCATGTCCGACGGCTAGTGAAATTGTTTGGTCAAATGTTGCAGTTAAGTATATTTTGTAAATATGAATATCCTGCCCCCACCTCAACCCTCAATGTTATCTGATTATTACTATTATTTAGTATAATGTTGTCGACTTAAAGAGAAGTAAGGCTAGTGAATTTTTAATAGTGGCAAGTACATTTTTTAAATTACTGATCCCATGGCTAGTGGATTGTATAAACATCCTAGAAGCCCTGACCGTGCTATCCTGTATGTGGGGTGGTGCATATAAGAGCCCTTGCTACTAATGAAACACGAGTAGCGAGTTTCCTCTTTAAGACTATATGTCAAAATTAGCAAATGTTGGACATCCAATAGCCGACGATTAATAAATCAATGTGTTCTAGACAAAACAAACTTTTTTAACATCGGATTATTTAATGTTTAATTTTTAAACGTGAGAATGGTATTAAATACCATATAATTTAATTTTTAATGTATTCCATGCGGTCGACTTTGAAACACAAAACGAGCCATCCTATCCCCCGTTCCACTGGAAACACATTTTCATTGGATCCTTTCTCATACGGTCGCTACATACAGAACAAGCTGCTGTAGCGCACGCCTGTCCCGGGCACAGGTGCCTGTCTCGGCCGGCTCCTTTGCCCCGGACAGAAAAGGGGTGGGGTGGGTTGGAGGGGGGACCGCCTGCACTAGCTGGTGCAAGGGAGCACCAGCAGTCCGACCGGGGCCGGTAACAGGCGGAGGGTGGTATGGTGCTATGGAATTTGGAAAGTCCTGTAGGATTAAGCCAAAAAACAATGGGTGCGCATTTTTGTGAAGGAAATTAGGCGCAATTTAGAACGGTCCACCAAAAATTAAAGATAGGGAGCTACGTATAGTTTTAGAAGATAATTATGCCGAGAGTGGCTCGTTAAGTGGACCCAGTTGGCGTTGAGTTGTCTCCCTAGGTTGCCAACCATGCCTAACATTTCGTACATTTTATTACTACCTAAACTGTCCACGGTGCATGGTGCATCAACACAATGCATAAGAGAACAATAAAATTAAATCGCTGCGTCCATATATGGTGCCCCAGTGTGCAGCTTGCTTACATGTAGATGACTTGGAAGCTGTATTGGCTTCTGTTGGTCGATACTCTAATCAAATTAAGCGACAGTTGTTGCATTTGAGGCGAGACCACGGTTCCCATTGGGCCAAACAAGACCAGTCAGAATAAAATGGCTGTCGTATCACGACAGACTCAAAGGATTTCAGACAATTTGCAATTGTGGAAGCGAGGAAGCCAATATAACGTGTTCCAGTAAACTGACTGGTTTCGAGGCTTCGCGTAAATTCATGAATGTCATATATATTCTTTCACAGCTTGTTTCATTGTAAGTTAGACAGGACGGGTCCCTGTGGTAAAGCGCTAGCTTGATGCGCGGTCGGGCCAGGATCGATCACCGTCTGTGGGCCCATTGTTCTATTTCTCTTTCTAAACGGTACTGGCTATATGCAGACAAATATATTGCATTATCATGATCATCATCTAGCATGCTAATGCATCTTGTTTCACATCTGGGTTTTTTTTCGTGTGTATGCATGCATGATATCTCTCTCTCTCTCTCTCTCTCTCTCTCTCTCTCTCTCTCTCTCTCTCTCTCTCTCTCTCTCTCTCTCTCTCTCTCTCTCTCTCTCTCTCTCTCTCTCTCTCTCTCTCTCTGTCTGTCTGTCTGTCTGTCTCTGTCTGTCTGTCTGTCTCTGTCTGTCTGTCTGTCTCTCTGTCTCTCTTTTACCCTCACTGAAGGTCACGGTAAATGTTCTGCTGAATATTTCACCACGACTGGTATATTAAAGGCTGTGGTATGTAATATCCTGTCTGTGTGATGGTGCATATAAAAGATCCCTTGCTAATAATGAAAATAAAAATAGCGGGTTTACTCTCTCAGAATATATGTGCAAATTACTAAATGTTTGACATTCAGTAGCCGATGATTGATTAATCAATCTGTTCTAGTGGTGTCGTTAAACAAAAACAAACTTTAACTTTAACTTTGTTTCATTGTTCAGGTTAAAATGTTTGCATACATATCTTGGTTGTTATATACTGTTGTTTGACATCTAATAGCGGATGTTGGTTGTTTTAGGGGTTGTTTTTAACTTTGTTTCATTGTTCAGGTTAGAATGTTTGCATACATATCTTGCTTGTTATATACTGTTGTTTGACATCTAATAGCGGATGTTGGTTGTTTTAGGGGTTGTTATTAACTTTGTTTCATTGTTCAGGTTAGAATGTTTGCATACATATCTTGCTTGTTATATACTGTTGTTTGACATCTAATAGCGGATGTTGGTTGTTTTAGGGGTTGTTATTAACTTTGTTTCATTGTTCAGGTTAGAATGTTTGCATACATATCTTGGTTGTTATATACTGTTGTTTGACATCTAATAGCGGATGTTGGTTATTTTAGGGGTTGTTTTTAACTTTGTTTCATTGTTCAGGTTAGAATGTTTGCATACATATCTTGGTTGTTATATACTGTTGTTTGACATCTAATAGCGGATGTTGGTTGTTTTAGGGGTTGTTTTTAACTTTGTTTCATTGTTCAGGTTAGAATGTTTGCATACATATCCTGGTTGTTATATACTGTTATTTGACATCTAATAGCGGATGTTGGTTGTTTTAGGGGTTGTTTTTAACTTTGTTTCATTGTTCAGGTTAGAATGTTTGCATACATATCTTGCTTGTTATATACTGTTGTTTGACATCTAATAGCGGATGTTGGTTGTTTTAGGGGTTGTTTTTAACTTTGCTTCATTGTTCAGGTTAGAATGTTTGCATACATATCTTGGTTGTTATATACTGTTATTTGACATCTAATAGCGGATGTTTTTTTTTTTTAATGAGCTTGTGTCCGTTAAACTCATTCTTCTTGTAGAGCAGGGGAAGGCAGTAGCCCAGTCGGTTCAGTGTTCGTTTGAGGTGCTTGCCGTGGGGAATCCATTCAGCTGATTGGGAGTTTTTTCTCGTTCCAACCAGTGCCCCACAACTGGACAAAGACCGTGGTATGTGCATGGGCGTCATTTGCAAGGAAAAAGTGGGGGGGGGGGGGGGGAAGGGTATTCGGGGCGATGGCGGGGGGGGGGGAGGGGGGAAGGGGACGGGGTGGTCTGGGGTTGGGTGGGGTGGGGGCGTGGGGGGGGGGGGACAATTGGGTTCTAACAATATTTCGTGCGACTAATCGCGAGTGCCCTAGGCGTGAAGCGACTCTAGGGGGATCTGGGGACATGCCCCCCCCCCCCCCTAAAATTTGAAAAATGAAGGTCATTGTGGCTGTCTGAGAACATTATTTAGAGTAAAGTGGGGGGGGGGAGACATGTCCCCTGTCCCCCACCAAATGACGCCCATGGGTATGTGTTTTCCTGCCTGTGGGAAAGATCCCTCGCTGCATTAGGAACGAACAATGTAGCGGGTTTCCTCTGGTGAGTACGAGTCAGAATTACCAAATGTTTGACATCCAATAGCGACGATTAATAATTAATTACTGTGTCTCAGTGGTGTCGTTAAAGAAAACAAACTTGAACTGTTCTTGTAGAGCGAGGAAAGAGAAGCTACTGCCTCTACACCGACTACTGACGGCAGTTTTCATTTCTATCCGATTAAGGTTCAAACACGCTGTCCTGAACACACACCTCAGATATCTGGGCTGTCTGTACAGGACAGTGGGTATAGTGGTATTTACCGGCCTCGGTGGCGTCGTGGTTAGGCCATCGGTTTACAGGCTGGTAGGTACTGGGTTCGGATCCCAGTCGAGGCATGGGATTGTTAATCCAGATACCGACTCAAAACCCTGAGTGAGTGCTCCGCAAGGCTCAATGGGTAGGTGTAAACCACTTGCACCGACCAGTGATCCATAACTGGTTCAACAAAGGCCATGTTTTGTGCTATCCTGCCTGTGGGAAGTGCAAATAAGAGATCCCTTGCTGCTAATCGGAAAGAGTAGCCCATGTAGTGGCGACAGCGGGTTTCCTCTCAAAATCTTTGTGGTCCTTAACCATATGTCTGACGCCATATAACCGTAAATAAAATGTGTTGAGTGCGTCGTTAAATAAAACATTTCTTTCTTTCTTTGTATAGTGGTATTATACCTCTGGGTGGGAGCCGGTACTGGGAATAGAACCCCGTACCTACCAGTATAAATGCGAGTGTCAGACTACCAACTGTCACAACGGAGATGGCAATTAGCCGATCTCTCGACTTCTACAACTTTCCAGTTGCTAGTCTGAGCGCTCTGACAACTCAATTCGCGTCGTATACAACAACTACTCCTCCGTCCAAGTTGGGAGTGTGTGTGTGTGTGGTTACAACGAAACCATCGAGTTGACAATCTGAGCGTAGCAGTTACTTAACCCCTACACCACCAAGGCTGTTGATGGCAGTTCGTAGCACGAGATCTTTTATATGTAAGTATTAGTCCTGGAACACGATTTTCCCATCCCAACCAGTCGCCCAAAAGCCGATGTATGTGCTGTCCTGTCTGTGTAAAAAAAATATGCATATACAGGGAAATAGCCGATAATTAATTAACCAATGTGCTCTAGTGGTGTCGTTAAACAAATTAAAGTGTCTCTTCATTTGAGCAATGTGTTTGTTTGTTTTGTTTAACGACACCACTAGAGCACAATGATTTATTACTATAATCATCAGCTGTTAATTTTGACAATAGTCTTATGGGGAAAACCCGCTACATCTTTCCATTATTAGCATTAGATCTTTTATATGAACCATCTCACAGATAGAACAGCACATACCACGACCCTTGATATACCAGTCGTGTTGCACTGTGTAGATCGAAAAATAACCCAATGGGCCCATCGACGGGGATGGACCCCAGACTGACCATGTATGAGGCGAACGCTTTACAACTAGGCTACGCCCCGCCCCGGGAAGTGGTCCGTGTACCCTCCCTAAAAATAGTTTCTACGTCCGCCATGATTCTGGCATGCGAACGCAAAACCTTCCAGCATTGAGACCGATGGTGTAGTTGCTACATCCCCAAAAGTAGATGCGCAGAAATTGCAATTAGTGGAAACAATGTTGCCCATTTACCTGTAGTTCCGTGCGTAACTGATGCTATTATCCAATAAACCCGAAAGCGCAAATCACGTTTACGTGAGCAAATTCACTGTGTGAACGGTAACACTGTAAAGGTCATTTCAACTTATGTTCGTGCTTATATCCAATTAATGTTCAAGCACGCTGTCCTGGGTACACACCTCAGCTATCTGGGCTGTCTGTCCAGGGCAGGTGGTTAGTTGTTAGTTGGTTAGTGAGAGAGAAGAGGGTGTAGTGACCTTGCGCCTACCCACTGAACCCTTATGAACTCGCTCTGGGTTGGAGCCGGTACCGGGCTGCGAACCCAATACCTACCAGTCTGTAGTCTGATGGCTTAACCACTGCGCCACCGAGGCCGGTTACGGTAACACTGTAGGGATCAATGTAAACAACAATAACCAGTGTTCGTAACAATACATACTATTAATAAGACTGGCCATATTATTCTTTTTATATATATATATCCTAGACTAATGGTTATGTTGTTAAGCCTTATGAATTTAGTCATTTCGCTGTGTCTTTGATAATAGCATACAGCATAGGAAATTATTGTACTGTTCATTGTATGGCGAATGTAGTGTCGCGCACTATATTGCACTAGAGTAATGAAAAATAGGTTCAGATTTACACTCGGAAATAAGAGACCAACCTAATTGGTTTAACGAGATTTATAGGAAATAATTCATATACAGTGTCGCCGCCATTTTGGCAGGAAATTGTCTGAAGTTATGATTATCGATCGATATACTTGTTATTAGCATTGAAATACCTTCTAGCTTTCTTCTTTACTTGTTATTAGCATTGAAATACCTTCTAGTTTTCTTCTTTACTTGTTATTAGCATTGAAATACCCTCTAGCTTTCTTCTTTACTTATTATTAGCATTGAAATACCTTCTAGCTTTCTTCTTTACTTGTTATTAGCACGGAAATACCTTCTAGCTTTCTTCTTTACTTGTCATTAGCACGGAAATACCTTCTAGCTTTCTTCTTTACTTGTTATTAGCATTTAAATACCTTCTAGCTTTCTTCTTTACTTGTTATTAGCATTGAAATACCTTCTAGCTTTCTTCTTTACTTGTTATTAGCATTGAAATACCTTCTAGCTGTCTTCTTTACTTGCTGTTAGCATTGAAATACCTTCTAGCTTTCTTCTTTACTTGCTATTAGCACTGAAATACCTTCTAGCTTTCTTCTTTACTTGTCATTAGCATTGAAAAATACCTTCTAGCTTTCTTCCTTCTTCTCGCGATTACCATTCACGCTATTCGTTAGTAGCCAGGGCCCCGTTCCATGAAGCGATCATAGCCCTAAGATCACCGTAATTGCACAGCTAACATCTGCACTTACGGTAATCTTAGCGCTAAGATCGCTATGTGGAACGGGGCCCTGATATGATACTTGAGGTGTGATCAGAAGGCCGAGAGCTCGCCAACAATTAGACTGGTACCATCGCCTTCTATCATATCATATTCGTCTAACTTGATGCGCAAAAACCAGTCTACCCTCCTGAACAGACCTTCGGTTGAAATATATTATGTTTGATAAGGTATATATGGTTGACCATTGAAACGTACATTATGGTTGATAAGGTATACATAGGGTTGAACATTGAAACGTACATTATGGTTGACAAGGTATATATGGTTGAACATTGAAGCGTACATTGTGGTTGATAAGGTATATATATGGTTGAACATTGAAACGTACATTATGGCTGATAAGGTATATATATGGTTGAACATTGCAACGTACATTATGGCTGATAAGGTATAATGCTTGAAAATTAAAACATGTAATAAGTTAAAGTTTGTTTTGTTTAACGATACCACTAGAGGACATTGATTTATTTATCATCGGCTATTGGATGTCCTAGATTTCGTAATTTTTATGTAGTCTTAGAGACGAAACACGCTTAATTTGTTTCATTAGTAACAAGAAAATATCAAGCGAGCGCTTTACCACTGCAATACGCCCCGCCCCAAATGTGTAATAAGAAGTCGATTCAGTAATCTGTATAAAGTGCAGGGCCCCGCCCCAAATGTGTAATAAGAAGTCGATTCAGTAATCTGTATAACGTGCAGGGCCCCGCCCCAAATGTGTAATAAGAAGTCGATTCAGTAATCTGTATAACGTGCAGGGCCCCGCCCCAAAATGTGTAATAAGAAGTCGATTCAGTAATCTGTATAACGTGCAGGGCCCCGCCCCAAATGTGTAATAAGAAGTCGATTCAGTAATCTGTATAACGTGCAGGGCCCCCGCCCCAAATGTGTAATAAGAAGTCGATTCAGTAATCTGTATAACGTGCAGGGCCCCGCCCCAAATGTGTAATAAGAAGTCGATTCAGTAATCTGTATAACGTGCAGGGCCCCGCCCCAAATGTGTAATAAGAAGTCGATTCAGTAATCTGTATAACGTGCAGGACCCCGCCCCAAATGTGTAATAAGAAGTCGATTCAGTAATCTGTATAACGTGCAGGGCCCCGCCCCAAATGTGTAATAAGAAGTCGATTCAGTAATCTGTATAACGTGCAGGGCCGCGACAAACTTGAATTTTGTTTTACATTTCCTTTTTGTTTAAAATGACACTTTTCCTCCCATCATCCTATGAAAATGTGTTGTTGTTTTTGTAAATAATTTCAATTTGGTTTGTCGTAAGAAGAAAAGTAAAAGTGTTTTGGAAATAAACAAATACTATATTCGTGTGCAATTTAAAAAACCCCAATCGGTTCATAAATAAATAACTTGTAGTAAATTGCATAGTACAGTGGTATGTTTGTTTTTTGTTGTTGGGTGTGTGGGGGGATTGGGGGTACTGTACCCCCCCCCCCCCCCCCGAGACTAGGTACAGTTCTGGTTATTTTGCACCTTGTTGCTGGATATTGGTATATATACTTATTTACATGTACACTGTTGCCGCATTCACTTTACTACAGCGTACAATGAAATATTCCGTATGTGTTAATATCACCATTACAATGCACGGAGTTTATTTTAATATAAATTGCTATTCGATATTCGTTTTCTCAACGTGCTCGTAAAAAACAAGCACCATTCCCCAACAGACGTTAGTTATAGGTCAGTCGTCTAAAACGCAGATATTAAAGCTTTAAAAAGATTCACCCTGTGCTTTCCACTGACCCAGTTTTCGCCGCTAACAGCCAAAGTTATTTACATAAGTAAAGAGTATGCTATTGTAGCTTCCATTAGAACTCCCGTTATAACTGCAGGTCTTTTCAATGAATGCCACAGAAGACATGTTGTACCTAACATATGAACTTAATGACTTTGATCGACATGGGATCGAAAAAAAGAGATCTAGGTTTGAAATGTACTATAGCGAGATATCCTTTTTGACGCATATTGGGTGTCCATGGGCAGGCAGTCTGTGACGCAAATAAGTTCAAAGAAAAATAAATTATACACAGTAAAGTTTTAAAATTGTAACATGTTTGAGAAAGATTATTTTCCACTCGTTTGTGTCTTGTTTTTGTCTTCTTCTTTTCTTTAAAAAAAAATATTTTCATCTTAAGTCTTTATGCTGAATGATAATTCGTATTATATTTTTAAATACATACACAATACAGACAGACAGCCAGACAGATAGACACACAGACAGATAATATACACAATGCATTTACTGCTTTCATGACTTATTCATATTGTATTGCTGGTTATAAATCCTCGCAATTAGTCTCAAGAGTAATATAGCTGATTAATAAATGAAGATAATATAGCTGATTAATAAATGAAGATAATATAGCTGATTAATAAGTGAAGATAATATAGCTGATTAATAAATGAAGATAATATAGCTCTCGAACAATGAATAAACATCTACATATAGACGTTTATTTCAGTTTATTGATATCGCTACAGATGAGAACGGCTGCAATTGTAATGTGCACAATATTATTGTAATAAATCTGATTTGTTGTTTGTTTGTTTTCCTTTGTTCGTTGTTGAGTTATTTTTGTTTTCCCCAATAATAATAAAAATAAAAATAATAATAATAATAATAATAATAATAATAAACAACCCATTAGTTTGGTTATTTAATTTATTTGTTTGTTTGTTTGTGTATTTGTTTGTTTATAATATTTCTTCGTATTCTAGTTATGTCAGCAGCAGCAGCAGCAGCAGCAGTAGTAGTAGTTCAATATATCCACCAGACTAGCCA
>NC_054700.1:53835092-53842592 GCF_016097555.1 Gigantopelta aegis
ACGTGTTGGGAGTGGTGGCAGTCCTGTTACGGACACGGAAATAGGGAACACGTGTTGGGAGTGGTGGCTGTCCTCTTAAGGACACGGAAATAGGGAACACGTGTTGGGAGTGGTGGCTGTCCCTTACGGACACGGAAATAGGGAACACGTGTTGGGAGTGGTGGCTGTCCCCTTACGGACACGGAAATAGGGAACACGTGTTGGGAGTGGTGGCTGTCCCCTTACGGACACGGAAATAGGGCACACGTGTTGGGAGTGGTGGCTGTCCCCTTACGGACACGGAAATAGGGAACACGTGTTGGGAGTGTGGCTGTCCCCTTACGGACACGGAAATAGGGAACACGTGTTGGGAGTGGGGGCTGTCCCCTTACGGACACGAAAATAGGGAACACGTGTTCTGAGTGGTGGCTGTCATCTTACGGACACGGAAATAGGGAATACGTGTTGGGAGTGGTGGCTGTCCTCTTACGGACACGGAAATAAGGAACACGTGTTGGGAGTGGTGGCTGTCCTCTTACGGACACGGAAATAGGGAACACGTGTTGGGAGTGGTGGCAGTCCTCTTACAGACACGGAAATAGGGAATACGTGTTGGGAGTGGTGGCTGTCCTCCTACGGACACGGAAATAGGAAGAAATGTATAAAGGCGACGCCACACGATACGAGTCCCCCCCCCCCCCCCCCCCACACACACACACACACACACAATACATGTATTTGCGTCAATGCAACTTTGTAATGTTATGACTTCTATACATATAGACCGGCCTCGGTGGCGACGTGGTTAGGCCATCGGTCTACAGGCTGGTAGGTAATGGGTTCGGATCCCAGTCGAGACATGGGATTTTTAATACAGATACCGACTCCAAACCCTGAGTGAGTGTTCCGCAAGGCTCAATGGGTAGGTGTAAACCACTTGCACCGACCAGTGATCCATAACTCGTTCAACAAAGGCTATGGTTTTTGCTATCCTGCCTGTGGGAAGCGCAAATAAAAGATCCCTTGCTGCTAATCGGAAAGAGTGGCCCATGTGGTGGGACAGCGGGTTTCCTCTCAAAATCTGTGTGGTCCTTAACCATATGTCTGACGTATAACCGTAAATAAAATGTGTTGAGTGCGTCGTTAAATAAAACATTTCTTTCTTTCTTTCTGACCGGCCTCGGTGGCGTCGTGGCAGGCCATCGGTCTACAGGCTGGTAGGTACTGGGTTCGGATCCCAGTCGAGGCATGGGATTTTTAATCCAGATACCGACTCCAAACCCTGAGTGAGTGCTCCGCAAGGCTCAATGGGTAGGTGTAAACCACTTGCACCGACCAGTGATCCATAACTGGTTCAACAAAGGCCATGGTTTGTGCTATCCTGCCTGTGGGAAGCGCAAATAAAAGATCCCTTGCTGCCAATCGGAAGAGTAGCCCATGTAGTGGCGACAGCGGGTTTCCTCTCAAAATCTGTGTGGTCCTTAACCATATGTCTGACGCCATATAACCGTAAATAAAATGTGTTGAGTGCGTCGTTAAATAAAACACTTCTTTCTTTCTTTCTTTCTATACATATAAACAGGGAAGATGGACGGACACAAAAACTGACATACAAACGGACAACTGAAACAGGTGAGCAGACAAGCGAGCCAGCATAAAGCGGACAAATGGGCTGACAAACTGGCGGACTGAAGAATGAGATTATAAACTGAGTAGCGTCAGTTCACAGGCTAAACTTTAACTTCTTATCACCTTGAACAAAATGTAGAGATGCTGTTGGGACAACCGATATCAGTAAATAACGGATGCTCCCACATTTGATTAGTTTTTATGTGTTTTTAATCACACACTAGACGCCTTTGTGAAAAGTCAAGTGGAGTTACTACCTAGGGTGACAAAAGGGTGACACTGAAGGTAAATATTCCCCGCCCGTAACGTCCATGTTGAACCCAGTTATTCCGGCATGTGCATAATTAAGGCAATATCTAAACTCCACTAAAATTGTTCTTTATTTAGCCGGCGCGTTAAAGGTTAAACATACACAGGTATAGTGAAATGCATTGTATTTCGCGCGGTACATATTTACCTATTAGATCGAATGAACTGTAATTGTATTTGATAGGAGAGTACGTATAAATATGAAGTTATGCTTTAGAGCAAATGTTTGCACATGAGACAATAATGAGCTTATGCAAAACGAAATAAAGGAGTCTTTGTTCTGTGACTCTCTAGTTAAGTCCCTTTCAAATGAATATCTACAAAAGCAATGGCTGAAATATTGGGTTTTTAATGTTGTGCTATATATATTTACTTTTTCATTTAAATTAATTAATACTGTTTAACCATTTAGAATATATATATATATATATATATATATATATCATATAATATCTTACTTTTTCAGTGCAATCAAAGTATGTGATATTTTTCAGATCACATACTTTGAGAATTTGATAACTTTGCAAATTAGATGTAAATTAGTCGAGGTCTCGGCACTAGGTTTATTGACATTTAAGCAAACGTACTTCGGTGACACTCCATGATTGACGTATGCATTCATAGCCATCAAATAAAAACATTTCAATGGCAATTTGACACTGAAAGCTGTCCAGCGTTCAGAAAACAAAAAACGTTAGGCATAACTTTATTTTGATGTAATGACATCCAAAATGACGACATTCGAGTTTGACGTCATTTCCATTCAAAAATACACCGCGCCACATAGTCTTAGTACCTTACGTCATTTGAATATCTAGTAATGGCGGACTGGAATTAAAGTTGCGTGTACAGTTTACAAAAACACGTTGTATTAAGCTTGAGCTTATATGATAAAGAGATTATTACCCTCGTGTATTTCGGTATCGTCAATATCATATATTAGGAATACAAATAATGTATTATGCTCGTCAGAGGCTCCATAATGCAATTTTATTCCTAATATATGATACTGACGATATCGAAAAACACTCTGGTAAGACCCTATCTCTCTCTCTCTCTCTCTCTCTCTCTCTCTCTCTCTCTCTCTCTCTCTCTCTCTCTCTCTCTCTCTCTCTCTCTCTCTCTCTATCTAATATATATATATATATTTTTTTTTAATACATATATATATGTGTGTGTGTGTGTGTGTGTGTGTGTGTGTGTGTGTGTATATATATATATATATCGCTATTCTAGGTCACATAAAAAATATTATTCTCCATTTTAACTCTCAGGAGCTGAAGAAGAAGAAGAACTAAACAGAAATATTTTAGATAAAAGTGTTCGGATATTTTAAAGGTTATTTTTGTTCTTATATACAGATTAGGACATATAATGCAAAACGTATGGTCCTTGGCCCAGTTGTTTAAAGCACAATTATATTAACCCTGGGTAAATGTAATCTTTTATTTTTTAATTAGTTTTGCACAAATAAAAAAATAAACTATAGATTTGTTTATGTATAGAAACCTTTGGTTGTTTTACATGACGTTTTAAAATGATGTCTTCAATTATTATGTTTCTTGATTCACTCGTTTATTTTGAAAATCTGTTAATCGCTGGATAAGCTCATCCATCCTACCAGCCTTTCCCACCGCGTGCTTGTTATGGGCCTGAACTGTGAATGAATAAATGGATGAATGTTTAACGACACCCCAGCACGAAAAATACATCGGCTATTGGGTGTCAAACTATGGTAAACTGAATGAATCAATGGATGAATGTTTAACGACACCCCAGCACGAAAAATACATCGGCTATTGGGTGTCAAACTATGGTAAACTGAATGAATCAATGGATGAATGTTTAACGACACCCCAGCACGAAAAATACATCGGCTATTGGGTGTCAAACTATGGTAAATCGAAATGATTCCATCACATTTCTCTGACCAAAAACATCTTTTCTAGTTTCTTTCCGATGCCCTGAACTGTGATGTTGTCCTTGGTGTAGCTTCAAAAGGTGGGACCTACAGTAAAGGGTTATTTACCGGAACTACAATTAAACAAACCACAGAGAGACACCTCCCAGACCCGAAGGCAGGAATTAGCAGAATATTGCATTATAAAAACTTCGCCCCCGAGACCTGTAGATAAAACGAAACGAAGGTCAATGATGTTCTGTTAGAATACGAAGCGCATTAAATATCCTACTCTTTTTTTTTCCTCTTTGTTTCCTTCGGTGGATTATTTTATTTCATTTCTCTAAGTCTCCAAGACGGAAATATTAAATGTCATGGTATGTTCTGTGATCTTTATGATAAAGTACCGTTAAAAGATACATTCCTGCTAATAATCTAAAAGAGTAATCTATGTCACCCTTTGGATAGTTTTTACCATAACATGTTTTTCACCTATTGTAAATTTTTAACTATGACTATGCAGGAAATGAAAAACACATACGAACAAATGAACGAACTGGTGAGCGAGCGAGCGAATAAAGGAAGGAAGGAAGAAATGTTGTATTTAAAGACGCACCACTCAACGCATTTTATTTACGAGTATATGACATCCGGCATGACAAACAAAAACCCCGTTGCCACTATCCCATGGGCTATTTCTTGTTGCTTAGCAACGATGCACTTTATGCATAGAGAGGATAGTACATACCACAGTCTTTGTTACAACAATTGCGAAGCACTGGCTGGAACGAGAGACAGCCCAAATGGGTCCCCCAAAGAGGATTGAACCTAGATCGATTGCGCAACAAATGAAAACTTTTACCACTGGGCTAGGTCCCGCCTCTGCGAATTAATGTTGTCAAATTGTTAACAACAAAAATGATTAGCAATTCAGAGAACAGGTCTGAAATTCTAGCCAAACGCTGCTTTTGCTACTTTAATCAGTTACACAAAAATAACATAATTAAGATTCTTCAAAGAAATGTAATCGGTACACCTCAGTCTAAAGACACATTTATTCTGGAAGGTAACGAAAAAGGGGATTGATTGATTGTTAACTACTTTAACGTGCTCATATACCACTAGGGTTTCGAACACGCCCATCCAGAGTCTCACCTGCGATAAGATCGGTGGCCTGATTCGGGAGGGGGGGGGGGGGGGAGGGGGCAGGATAGAGTTGAAAATGGGCAGAATGTTGAAAATAACAATTAGTAAAAAAAAAAGTTAATAGAATTTAAAAAAAAAAAAAAAAAAAATGTTATAAGCCAAAAATAAAAGGAATTCACTGCTCGGCCGAATATTAATATAATTTGGAGCATTTTAGAAGGACAGTCTAAAAATAAATAAGAGAAAGAAGAGAGGATCGGACTATTTAATAATATTTTTTAAAAAAGAAGTAATTTGGACATAAAATGTTGAATGCAGATCTAAAAGTCCGATCTATATGTCCACGTGAGTGGCCTCGTTAAGGCCGTTACGGTGCACAGCTTATAGGGACGAGATGAGCTGCACCCAGTCAAGAAAACCCCTAGATTGACAGTCATTAGACGTTGAAGGTGTAGTGCTGTGTTGAAATACAGATCTTGAGAAGCCGGTTCCGTCTGAACGAGAGAGAATATCAGACTAGGGTTTAGTCCAGTTGTCATGGGTTGGTATAGTGGTGCGGACGGGCCCGATTCCGGAGGATACGAGATGGTATCACTATAAAGCAAAGTAAAGTCTAGAAAAGAGTAGTAGGGGCCGACCCCGCTTCCTATTTCTTCTTAGGGTGGGGCGGTCAATCTTCCAGTGCTGCTATGACAGGCTCGGACATGCAGAGACTAGACGCGAACAACCGTGGCGTTCTGCAGAATGGCCGTCATACGAGTCACAAAAAAACAAGTCGACATAGTCAGCCCGAGAAATGACGTGGAGGCAAGGAATCTGGCTAAAAAAAAGAATCAAACCTGGTGGTGTAGGCTGTCGAAACGAGAAGCGTTCCAGCGTTCAATCAGTTCCAATGGCCGCATACATCCCAGCAGAAAACTTCATTTCGCTGACAAAAACAACGAAATGAAGGATCCCCAAATCGAGCACACGAAAGCACGTGCAGTGTGCACAAGCGAAACAAACACGTCTTACCGCGTCGATCTCCAGACTGGGAAATGGAAAAAGGGGAATGACTTTGACAAGCAAATGTAATATCAAGTATGACATTTTCTGGGGTTAGTCTGAATGAATTATGGACGTGAGTAAGTAGATGCGCGGACAAAATTAAACAGCGAGCCAACAAAAATGGTGGTAGATATGCATACGACAGTATTAAGATTTTCTAATTAGCTTTTTGCCGAATCTTCGTTTTGTTCGCCAATTGAAGTAAGTGTAGTGATAATAGCTGTTAATATAATGCATGCAGGGACATAGCTAGGGGGGGGGGGGGGGGGGGGGGGGGAGTCCGAAACAAATTATAGAAAATTCTCTTCTTAATCGTTTAAGGAGTTTTAGACTATTAACTACTCAGTTGCTCCCCACCCCACCCCCACCCCCCAACAAAAAATCCTAGCTACGGCCCTGGCATGGTACTGTAGTCTGTTTAGTGCGCATTATGACCCCAAACATCTGACTTTAGCATTTTAGGTTTCTGTTAGATCCATAATCAGTCTGCACTATACCCATTGATCAATCCAACTTCGATGTTCTTAACAGAAGCTGAAGTGTCTGCTTACAAAACTCTCTGGGTCACTGTCTGGGACATACAAGCCCCATCCCCACATCAAGGAATGGACCGTGATGTAGATTAATGAAATTGGTCAGTTTTGCTCGTGTTAAACAGTTATATTATGACTAAATGTGACCATTGTTAATAATGGGGGGAAAGGCAAGCTCTGTTTGCTTTGTAAAACCAATAACAAATGTATTTTGTACCACATATAAAGAAATGCTAAAATTATTTTATCACACACACACACACACACACACACACACACACACACACACACACACACACACACACACACACCGAATTCCGCGGCAAATTTTTTTTAATTCCGCGGTAAAAATGTATATATTCTGCGGTATAATTTGATGAATTCTGCGACAAATTCTTCAACATATAAAACTGAAAAATAGCACTTATAAATTAAAACTAAATGTTCAACATGTTACATATCTATTTTCAACCTATAACTGGTTACGTTGCAACGTCCCCTTGTTGTAGGCCTACAAGATTGAAATATTAAACATTGAAACGGATACGATATGGATTCTTTGTTAAATGTGATTTTTGATACTAAATATTTAAATATAGTTGTTTAACATCACGATTCCAACAATTAATACTTATATGTTAATATAGCTCTTAATTCTTTTTAGTATATGTACGCCATATTCAACATTAATTCTCATTTGGCGAAGGAACAGAATAGAATAGAATAGAATAGAATAGATGTTTAACGACACCCCAGCACTAAAAATACATCGGCTATTGGGTGTCAAACTATGGTAAAGGCAAACAAATAAAGTGATGATCAACATCAGTATAAAACTTCAACAGTTAAATAAAAACACAGTAAAGAACTGTGCAAAAACAAAAAAAAACAAAAAAATATCACAGATAGATAAAATTAACATTTAGAATAAAAGTCAGTATCAATTAGAAATTGCAA
>NC_054700.1:53847592-53858000 GCF_016097555.1 Gigantopelta aegis
CATCTCGACTTCTACGACTGTCCAATTGCTAGTCTGGGCGCTCTTACAACTAAATGACGATTCTCGTTTATACGACTTCTACGACTGTCCAGTTGCTAGTCTGAGCGCTCTTACAACTAAATGACGATTCTCGTTTATACGACTTCTACGACTGTCCAATTGCTAGTCTGAGCGCTCTTACAACTAAATGACGATTCTCGTTTATACGACTTCTACGACTGTCCAATTGCTAGTCTGAGCGCTCTTACAACTAAATGACGATTCTCATTTATACGACTTCTACGACTGTCCAGTTGCTAGTCTGAGCGCTCTTACAACTAAATGACGATTCTCGTTTATACGACTTCTACGACTGATTAGTTGTTGATCGTTCTAGCCAGTGCACAACGACTGGTATTTTAAAGACCGTGGTATGTGCTATTCTGTCTGTGGTATGGTGCATATAAAAGATCCCTTGCTACTAATGGAAAAATGTAGCGGGTTTCCTCTTTAAGATTATATGTCAAAATTACCAAATGTTTAACATCCAATAGCCGATGATTAATAAATCAATGTGTTCTAGTGGTGTCGTTAAACAAAACAAACCTTTTCGTTAAAGTAAAAAAAAAACTTTAATTTTTTTAACTTTCGACTTGCTAGAAACTTGAAGACGGCTATAGCGGTACCAAAAACAGAATTAGGTGGTCTATTCTATATATCCCCTTATTAATGAAACAGGAAGGAACGAAGGAAGGAACGAAGGAAGAAAGGAACATACGTGTACCATGGCCTTTGATACACCAGTCACGGGACACTGGCAATGACTGGGGAAATCACTGAAGACGATCCATGGCACCTGAAGCGAACGCGCTACCATCAAGTTACACCTGTTTTCCCTGTCTGTTATTAAAATGCATATTAAATAAATAAATAAATAAATAAATAAATACGACACGCGGCGTTTAGCTGAATTCTACGGAGTGCAGACCATACAGGCAAGGCGGAGCATGTAGACATTGGGAGAGGGGTGGGTGGGCTGACCGAGATCGTGAGCGCAAAGCAAAGTTTCAAGGGTGTTCGGTGGTATGCTTCCATGTAACATTTTGAAAACTAGATGTCCTGAAATGCAATTTCCTGCATTCTACAAGTAAAATTCATCTCTTCCTTAACTTAAGATTTACTACCATATATGTATCACAATGGCCAAACCTTAAAAGCTAGCAGACGACAATTAGATAATGTGTTGAGGTGTCGCCAACAAACATTCCTTTCCTTTCCAGTTTTCTATCTGTGCAGTCCTGATTCATGGTACGTCAACACGTTTGTTCTATTCATGTTACCCGTCAGTTTTTTCTTTCTTTCTTTCTTCCTTTTACTCAAAGACATATTCAGATTGAACATACCGTTTACAAAACGATCACTCAACGTGTCTTTTACGTATCGAATATTAATATTCTACGGTCACAGCTAAAAGACGAATCACCGCGCCTACCTACTATCGAAAAGCGTTCTACCGTAAAACAAGGAGATATGCTTTGGTATTGGATATTTGTCGAACCACTCGAGTGAATAATCAGTATGTTATGTAGAAGATAGGTAGAGTCAACAACACTTATGTGCGTACTTAAGCTACGTCTTGTTTACGGGTAAACTTGAGCCTACTGCGGTGTAGCCCACGCTGAACTGTTTACATTAAATATTTTTAGATAGGACAATAATCACTAAACAATGATTTGGAATTTATCAGAGCTAAAACGTTGATGTACTGTGTAACAAATCTATAGGTATTAACTATATTAAAATGTATTAATAATACTGTTTGGTTTTTTTACGGGGTTTTTGTTTGGTTTTTTTTGGTTTTTGTTTGTTTGTTTTTTTGGGGTTTTTTTGTCTGTCATATGTGTACCAGACGGGGTGGAGGGATCAGAAAGGGAAACTGCCCCCCACCCCCACCCCACGCAGTGATGGAGCAAATCTTCACATTGGTGCAAAAACAATGGCGACGTTTAGGCACAATTAGCAGGCCTTAAATATTTTCTCTATGTATTTCTATCATTTTACTGACAAGAAGAGGGGGGAGACAGGGGGCACTGCCCCCAACTGAAAATATATAGCTGATCCCACCTTAGTCACTGTCATCTTCCGACGCCTATGTCTGGCTGAGTGGCTAAATGGATTGATTGATGGATGGATGGATAAATGCATGCATGGGTGGCGGGAGGGAGGGAGGGAGCGAGGAAGGGATGGTCAGTTGACTGGCTGGCTGGATGGATGAATGGATGGAGGGAGGGAGGGAGGGAGGGATGGGATGGGATGGATGGATGGATGGATGGATCGATCGATCGACGGGCGGGTAGAAGGATGTATGAGTGGGTGAAAGACGGACGGGTAGAAGGATGTATGAGTGGGTGAAAGACGGACGGGTAGAAGGATGTATGAGTGGGTGAACGACTGACGGGTAGAAGGATGTATGAGTGGGTGAAAGACGGACGGGTAGAAGGATGTATGAGTGGGTGAAAGACGGACGGGTAGAAGGATGTATGAGTGGGTGAAAGGAAGGATGCATGAATGGACAGACGGACGGACGGACGGACTGACAGGTGGATGGATGGATAGATGGTTGCCATTTGGTTGAATAGATGGATAGATGGTTGAATGGATGAATGGACGGTGGGATGCATGGATGGTTGGATGAATGGTTGAACGGATGGATAGATGGATGGATGGGTGAAGGTAGGGATATTGAGGGGGGAGGCAGGTAGGGATGGATGGATGGATGGATGGATGTATGGATGGATTGATAGATGGATGGATGGATGGATGGATAGATGGATGGATGGGTGAAGGCAGGGATATTGAGGGGGGAGGCAGGTAGGGATGGATGGATGGATGTATGGATGTATGGATGGATGGATGGATGGATAGATGGATGGATGGGTGAAGGCAGGGATATTGAGGGAGTCAGGTAGGGAGGGATGGATGGAGGGATGGATGGATGGATGGGTGAAGGCAGGGATATTAAAGCAGGGAGGGAGGGATGGATGGATATATGGATGGATGGATGGATGGATGGATGGATGGATGGATGTATAGATGGATAATGGATTGATGGATGGATTTGGGTGGGTGTATCTATATATAACATATTTGGGTGTAAATCGATCCTAAGGCCGCTCACGCACCAGGCACGCGTATCGGGTTGACAGTTAATACGCGTGAGTAATGTAAATCGCACATAGAGAGCAAACTGCTTTTTAGTCAGTAAACGTAAACACATTAGCAATCGTAATTAGATCTTCAGCATGCGTGAATAACAACGGCACGATTATTCAAATGCGGGGTATGATTTATAGTTGATTCTGACGAAGTAAAGTAAACAATAACGACGATTTGTTCACATAAGATAAAGACTTTTCGTGTTGTGACGTTATGTGTGCATAAATCAACCGGCTTATAAATAGATTTAGACAGCACAGATCTAGCTTATTCACATTGTTCTTATACTGGTAGGTCGGGGTCTATACTAGCTCAGTGGGTAGAGCGCTCACATGAGGTGCATTCTGGGATGTGATACTAGTTATTTAAAAAAAAAAAAAAGCTGAAACGATTGTTTTAAAAGCAGAAACCTCTATACTATAGTATAGCTTGTTACAATCAAGGAACGTGCATGTTAATACTGTCACCCCATGCTTATAGTATACAACTTGCTATTTGGGCCGTAGTTGTGTGTATGGTTTTAAAAAAAAGTTCTTTTTAAGTTTGTTATTATTTAACGACACCACTAGAGCACATTGATTTATTAATCATCGGCTATTGGATGTCAGACATTTGGTAATTTTGACATATAGTCTTAGAGGGGAAACCCGCTACATTTTTCCATCACTAGCAAGGGATCTTTTATATGCATCATGCCACAGACAGGACAGCACATATCTCGGCCTTTGCTATACCAGTCGTGGTGCACTGGCTGGAACGACCAGGTGTATGGAGTCTACACTGCACACTTTAAGTTTAGATTAGCGCTCTACCCTAGAATTACACCGTGCTCGTAATACTGATATAATTACACATAAACCTACGAAACGCTCTCCACGGTTAGACAATATCGCGTGCTATCACAGCCATGTTCGCTGTGGGCCCCAACAAACCTTGCAGCGATAAAGTCACACCGGGTGGCCAAAGACTTAACTGCAGGAATCTCCAACTTTAGGGTTCATGTAGCCGCTATTCCTAGGAATACGGAGCACGTCGGATACACGAACATATACCAGTCTTTTTTATGATGTAGATACGCTGGGGATTTGTATGACATACGTCACTTTGCATCTTGAGGCTCTGGAGGGTTGGGGTTTTTTTTAATAACAGACGCGTGTGCAGGAATTTATGCAGAAGACGGATCTAGATTGGCGAGAGAAATTGTCATGGGGATCGAGTCATTGAGAAAAGAAAAAGAAAAATCGCTTTGGGAACCTGACATTGTCTGTTTGATCTGAGGTAATAATATATATATTTATGTTTTTAAGAAATCGCTTTGGGGGTGGAGGAGGTGTGGTCAACACGCGCCTGTAAAATATACTGACGAACTAAACAGGCGGCAGAACCAAAGTCTGTTTTGTTAAACGACACTACTTGAGAAAATTGATTAAATAACCATGAGCTATTGGATGTCAAACATTGGCCAATTGTGACATGTAGGTCTCAGAAGAAACCGTTTACAAGGGATCTTTAATATGCACTTTCTGACAGACGAGTCACCACATACCACGGCTTATTTATATACCATTCGTCAGGTACTGGCTATACATTTTTGAAGTTATCTCAGCGCTACGACATCGTAAAACCGTCGTAAGCTATGACGTCACAACGTCGCTTACCATCGTAGCGCTAAGATAGCTTCGAAAATCTAGGCCCAGGTTGTCACAGGAAAACTACAATAGCTGCCGCACGCGTATCCGACCCCAGTCACTGCTATCTTTCGACAGCTATGATGTGCTACCATTCTACTATCAATAGTTGAAATGTAGTATCATGAATTCTCGATATCGATTTTTCTATCAGTGAGGTTTTTAAATGTTTAAAAGGATCTTTGATTTTCATTACATTAGTACAAGCAAGCGCGTCAGCAGGGATTTATGCAGTGGGGGAAGTCTACACTATGGACTGCGAAATTTCATATGTGTGAGGGCTGTCGAGTCATGCTCCCAAAAATATATGTAATAAACAAAGAAAATTTGCTTGAGCAGGGGGTCGACCTAGTCCGAACGGACGTAGAAATAGTGTGGTGTACTGATTTAATGTGCGCGCTGCACTAGGCGTCGATCCCGACCCCCTCTGTGTGTGACAAATATTTGGCATAATAAAAATTGTTCGAATACAGATCAAACAGCAAAATTGTGGCCTTTAATAATCAGATAACCTACTTAAAATACATACATACAAACTAAAAGCTATTTTAGAATTTACCTGCGCTTATAGTAATGCTCGCTAAAATCACCGTGAAGAAAACATCCCAGATAGAAGTCATATCTTCTCCACGATTCAGTCCATGCAGGCTTGAAATCCAAACTGGAAAATTATCCAATTTTATAACCGGGATCATACAGCTGCAACAGAACACACACCATTTTGTTCTTCATCCTAAATTCCTCAGCGACATTTGCTACACCTGTATTTTATTTATTTATTTATTTATTTATTTATTTATTATTATTTTATATTTTTATAAAATAGTGCTGTGTGTTTTCATTATTACAACATGCGTGCTAGCAACTCGTAAACTTCATTTAGTTCCATCATGAAACCGGTTAATTGATATTGTCAATTCTTTCCGCACGCGTTAGCGCGCTGGTTCTGACTTCGAAACACGGTTATTGAATTGACTTGTTGTGTTTACGTAATCCATGGTTAAACGTACAGAACAGAAATACTATTATCCATACAGGAATCACATTTTCAAGCATACCATTGTCCAACGACAAAAAAAATTAAAAATAAAAATAAATAAATAAATAATACAAATTATCAGCCACCTGGTTAGCTGTTGTCACTTTTCTAAATAATCACAGTCGATGGTGTTCAACATAACAAAGACAAATAGAATGGATCGTCAAATTAAACTTCAGCAACATCTGTCAAAGCCATTCATTCGCGTTTTCCGCCGCCACCGCTCAAACCCGGATCATTACTATAACATTCGATTTACTAACGCTTTTTCTTTTCAACAGAATAGCCAACACCATTTCCCTGTCGATAAGTGGTGGTTTCGGCTGGGCGATAACAGCGTTGTGCTAAAGCGCACGTTCAATAAGATCAAGAGGACGGGGCTATTGGTCAATTCCGGGGGTTACGGGTGGCGGTGAGAGATCGCAGCCCGGGTTGTTCGCCGTGTTCATTTGTCGAAGTTTCTAATCGAGTGAGAGGCCTAAAGGGTCTCGCCATACCTTATTACAGTTCACGACACCTCATTATGGGTCTGTTAACACCTTCTCGTAACACCTTATTTGAGTCTCGCGTCACGTTTTATCACGTTCTCGTAACATTTCATTAGATCCCCATAATATTACATTAAAGGAAACATGACACTAGACCATATTATAGCTCATTTTAAAAGAAAAATGATATAAAAATAATATACAAATAACTTTATAACAATAAAATACGTGTAGTTAACTTAAAATGAAGAAATTACGCTAATCAGTATCAAAGTACGATTTATGCATATTTCTTCGTGAGCGTTCGGAAAAAAAGGGAAGTGACGTCAGAGCCGCTGTACTCTTCCATTGTTGTTAACTGTTTATATATGGAGTAAGGGGCTTACGATCTTTTCAGTCCAACAGTGCCGTACTGCGTGGCCTTTGGGTGTAAAAATAAACACTTTAAACGATCGGGATTGTCTTTTTATGGTTTTCCAAAGGATTGTATCCGAAGAAAGACGCGTGTATTTTATCGCAAAAGGAAAGATTGGACACCAACACCGCATAGTACTTTGGTGTCGGCCTATTTACAGCCCGGAGCCCGAACGTTACCCGGAGACAAATACAGTACTCGGTTGCGAATGCCGAGGTGTACATTGTACATATTTGGCACAAAGATACACCTCAGCATGATGTATTTATATATGTTAAAACAAAAATGTAGAATTTTTTATTTATTTATTTTTTTTGAAAAAAAAAGATTTTTCATGTTAGGGCTGTAGGCCTACATAACAAAATCTGTATTCACCGTCCGAAGAAGGAAACGTCAATAAGTAATTAAATATGGCATATACAAACATGGGATTTGGCATGAGGATACATCTCAGTACGATGTATTTAAATATGTTTTTAAAAAAACGTGTAGAAAACAATAATAATTTTAAATAATGTTTTTAATCTTCGGGCGGAATACGTCACAAAAACGTTCCTCATCGCCCGAAGCCCCAAAGCAACACGAAGTTCAATACAAAATAAACCACTACTGTCGGTGTCGAAATAACTATTATGTTTCATCCACGGGCTGACTTGAGAATCGGAGTGTTGTTTTAGTTAATTGGTCCTTTCTTTCCGTGGCCTGCACATGTGATTCCTGATTGGCAGGTGTATATTGCAGGGTATCGACCAGGTAAGTGATTACCACGGTCTAGACATACGTACAAAATACGTGCCAGTTTTTTTAAGATCACAGGGTATTGTGGCGTAACCTGTCGCGACTATAGTACAATGTTAATGGACATTATCAGCCGCCCTGCTTCATTACTGTAAATAATGCTGTAAAACCCTTGATTAAGTAGACTTTCCCATCTAAAATTACAAAACTGACCAATTACGTAGTACCAAAGAAAAGAAAATTATCACTTGGGTATCGTGAGTGGTCGTTTTTACTCTAACGCACCCAACCAATAGGCCTAATAATATGCTACTTTTTTTTATGAGAGAAAAATACTATAACCCCATTTCGTTCTATTGATGCAAATAGAAATATATTTAGTTTAAAAGTTGATTATACTCTCAAGTCATTTATGTTGTTTTACAAGCCAGGTTAATTAAAGTGAAGCGCCTTGTCGTAAATTAGAGCGTTTGTTTACACTGTGCATACAGATTTCATTATGTACAGCCCGAACATAAAAAATGCGATATTTTCTAAAAAAAACAACCCCAAAAATGTTTGTCCTACATTTATATTTTTTACATATTTAAATACATCATATCGAGGTGTATCTTTATGCTAAATATGAACAGTATACACCTCGGCATTAGCATCCGAGTTTTGGTTTTGTCTCCGGGTTACTTTCGGGCTCCGGGCTGTAAATTGGTCGACCGGTCTGGTCTGGCACCATCAGTTTCTCCGCCCTCCGACTCGCTATCCGTTTTTTCTCCAGTATCACTGTTGTAAGTAAATGTGTGTCTTTCTTCATTTACTAACAGCTCATATTGATACGGCAAAACGTTTTGCGAACGAACACTCATTGTTTCGGTAAGCTGTGCAAGTCTTAGATTCTTTATGCGTGGTACGGACTAATGCTTTTAAGTGTAAGGCGTCAGATCAAGCGACGAGTCTCTGACGTCACGGACCTCGTGATTGCCCTGCTCATTAAAGATCGGCAATTTCCGCTAAGAGCTCGTATCTGGGGTTCTTTTATGGAGATATTTTAAGTAATTAATTTTTTATAATTTTTTTTTTAGGTGATTCAATTTATAATTAATTGTACATGGTTGGTGTCAAATATGGTTTACGTGACATGTTTCCTTTAAGGTTGTCGTAATGTTTTCTTAAAGTAATTCTAATTACTTGCTTACTTTATCTAACCTCGTCGCTCCAGCCAGTGCGCCACGACTGGTAGATCAACGGCTGTGATATGTGCTATCCTGTCTGTGGGATGGTGCATATAAAAGATCCCTTGCTACTAATGGAAAAATGTAGCGGGTTTCCTTTCTTAGACTATAACTATGTCAGAATTACCAAATATTTGACGTCCAATAGCCAATGATTAAGAAATCAACGTGCTCTAATGGTGTTTTAAAACAAAACAAACTTTATTTTTTAAATTAACCTCGTGTCAGATAACTTGATCAAAAACAATTTTAACAAAATATTTTAATCCCCCCCCCACCAAAAAAAAAAAAAAAAATAAATAAATAATATATATATATATATATATATATATATATATATATATATATATATATATATATATATATATATATATATATATATATATATAATTAATAATATAAACAACAAACAAACCAAACAGCGTATTGCTGTTACGCATGAAATATTTTCTTAGTTAAGGGGACAGTCCTGAGTTTGCTGCCATTGTAAGAAAAAAAAGTTTTTGTTTTTATTTAACGACGCCGCTAGTGCACATCGATTTTTTTATCTTATCATCGGTTATTGGATTTCAAACATATGGTCATTCTGACACTGTGTTTAGAGAAAACCCACTGTCGCCACATAGGCTACTCTTTTACCATAGGCAGCAAGGGATCTTTTATTTGCGCTTCCCACAGGCAGGATAGCACAAACCATGGCCTTTGTTGAACCAGTAGTGTGGTTTACACCTACCCATTGAGCTTTGCGGAGCACTCACTCAGGGTTTGGAGTCGGTATCTGGATTAAAAATCCCATGCCTCGACTGGGATCCTAACCCAGTGCCTACCAGCCTGTAGACCGATGGCCTAACCACGACGCCACCGAGGCCGGTTTCTTGTTTAGAATATCAGTGTCTGAATATTCAGTGTGTTTCTGGTCGTCCTAATGTTTGTTTGTAACTCAAACTGCGTTTGGTCTTCCAATGATTTCTTCTTCACGAAATAATACATACCAAATTACATATCAAATATATTTTTCTGCATAAAATATTAGTGGCTGTATAATTAAACGTGTTTCTGATCGTTCTAATATTTGTACTAGGTTAAATTTCATTTCATTTCGTACGTACACAATTATTTGAAGACAAAATCCAGTTTGGGCTTCTTTCAAATATTAAGATGACCAGAAACACATCGAATATACAGATACATTGATATTCTAAACAAGAAAATGTATTTAATATGTAAGTTTAATCAAAGAAATATTTTATTAGTCGGAATTGTCTTACAATGCAGCAAACTCAGGACTGTCCCTTTAAAATATCTCTGTTAGTAGGCAACATCTTAACAATTGGAGCAAACTCAGGTCAGTCCCTTTAAAATATCTCTGTTAGTTGGCAACATCTTAACAATTGGAGCAAACTCAGGTCAGTCCCTTTAAAATATCTCTGTTAGTTGGCAACATCTTAACAATTGGAGCAAACTCAGGTCAGTCCCTTTAAAATATCTCTGTTAGTTGGCAACATCTTAACAATTGGAGCAAACTCAGGTCAGTCCCTTTAAAATATCTCTGTTAGTAGGCAACATCTTAACAATTGGAGCAAACTCAGGTTAGTCCCTTTAAAATACCTCTGTTAGTA
>NC_054700.1:53858200-53870700 GCF_016097555.1 Gigantopelta aegis
CTCATTCACTCACCTCTCTCTTTCACTCATCTCTCCCACGCACTCACCTATCTCATTCACTCACATCTCTCACTCACTCACCTCTCTCACTCACTCACCTCTCTCACTCACTCACTCACTTCTCTCATTCACTCACCTCTCTCATTCACTCACCTCTCTCTTTCACTCATCTCTCCCACGCACTCACCTATCTCATTCACTCACCTCTCTCATTCACTCACCTCTCTCACTCACTCCCCTCTCTCACTCACCTCTCTCACTCACTCACTTCTCTCATTCACTCACCTCTCTCATTCACTCACCTCTCTCATTCACTCACCTCTCTCATTCACTCACCTCTCTCACTCACTCACTTCTCTCTTTCACTCACCTCTCCCATGCACACACCTCTCACTCACCTCTCTCACCTCCTCTCTCACTCACCTCTCTCACTCACCTCTCCCACGCACTCACCTCTCTCACTCACCTCTCCCACGCACTCACCCGTCTCATTCACTCACCTCTCTCATTCACTCACCTCTCTCATTCGCTCACCTCTCTCTTTCACTCATCTCTCCCATGCACTCACCTCTCTCACTCACCTCTCTCATTCACTCACCCCTCTCTTTCACTCATCTCTCTCATTCACTCACCTCTCTCACTCGCTCACGTCTCTCATTCACTCACCTTTCTCATTCACTCATCTCTCCCATGCACTCACCTCTCTCTTTCACTCACCTCTCTCTTTCACTCACCTCTCCCACGCACTCACCTATCTCATTCACTCACCTCTCTCATTCACTCACCTCTCTCATTCACTCATCTCTTCCATGCGCTCACCTCTCTCACTCACTCACCTCTCTCATTCACTCACTTCTCTCATTCACTCACCTCTCTCTTTCACTCACCTCTCCCACGCACTCACCTATCTCACTCACTCACCTCTCTCATTCACTCACCTCTCTCACTCACTCACCTCTCTCATTCACTCACCTCTCTCTTTCACTCATCTCTCTCATTCACTCACCTCTCTCTTTCACTCATCTCTCCCATGCACTCACCTCTCTCACTCACTCACCTCTCTCACTCACTCACCTCTCTCTTTCACTCATCTCTCTCATTCACTCACCTCTCTCATTCACTCAACTCTCTCTTTCACTCATCTCTCCCATGCACTCACCTCTCTCACTCACCTCTCTCATTCACTCACCTCTCTCTTTCACTCATCTCTCTCATTCACTCACCTCTCTCACTCACTCACCTCTCCCATGCACTCACCTCTCTCACTCACTCACCTCTCTCATTCACTCACCTCTCTCATTCACTCACCTCTCTCTTTCACTCACCTCTCCCACGCATTCACCTATCTCATTCACTCACCTCTCTCATTCACTCACCTCTCTCATTCACTCATCTCTCCCATGCACTCACCTCTCTCACTCAGTCACCTCTCTCATTCACTCACCTCTCTCTTTCACTCACCTCTCCCACGCACTCACCTATCTCATTCACTCACCTCTCTCATTCACTCACCTCTCTCATTCACTCACCTCTCTCTTTCACTCATCTCTCTCATTCACTCACCTCTCTCTTTCACTCATCTCTCCCATGCACTCACCTCTCTCACTCACTCACCTCTCTCACTCACTCACCTCTCTCATTCACTCACCTCTCTCTTTCACTCATCTCTCTCACTCACTCACCTCTCTCACTCACATCTCTCACTCACTCACCTCTCTCACTCACTCACCTCTCTCATTCACTCACCTCTCTCTTTCACTCATCTCTCCCATGCACTCACCTCTCTCACTCACTCACCTCTCTCACTCACTCACCTCTCTCATTCACTCACCTCTCTCATTCACTCACCTCTCTCACTCATCTCTACCACGCACTCACCTCTGTCACTCACATCTCTCACTCACCCCTTTCACTCACTTCTCACACTCACTCACATCTCTCACTCACCTCTTTCGCTCACCTCTCTCACTCACTCACCTTTCTCTCTCACCTGTCTCACTCACTCACCTCTCACATCTCTCACTCACTCACCTTTCTCTCGTTGTCTCTTTGTCTCTCTCACCTTTCATTCGTTTTCTTATTCTGTCTGTCTGCCTCTCTCTATCTCTCACACACACAAACACATACATATATAATATGTACCTTGAAATACGTGTACTATAATTAAATTGCACCCCTTCTCTTACCCTAGAAAAAACCCCATGTATCAGCCTTTGAGTAGGTAATACACAACTGCAATATCTTCACGCATGTGTTAACCACTCGTCTATTCTTTGTTTCTAACTCGAGATATTTGTTATAGTTCAGTAAATCATGTACTAAGTGTGGTAACGTATGGGTGTGATACAGCTTTATGATCAGAATGATACAATTCCGCGTAGCCAATAAACACCTTTTTTTCTTTGATCGAACCAAAATTACAGATATTCAAACTTACTATATGGCTGCATAAAGATTGTTACAATGTCTTTGTGACTGATTAATATTTAAGGAGAGAGAGAGAGAGAGAGAGAGAGAGAGAGAGAGAGAGAGAGAGAGAGAGAGAGAGAGAGAGAGAGAGAGAGAGAGAGTAGGGAGGGAGGGGGAGGAGAGTGAGTGAGAGAGAGATGAATAGAGCGATAGAAAGAGACACTGAGAGGCAAAGAGTGATACGAAGAGAGAGAGACACAGAGAGACAGAGACAGAGAGACAGACGGAGACAGAGAGAGATGGGAGGGGGAAGGAGAGTGAGTGAGTGAGAGAGATGAATAGAGAGATAGAAAGAGACACTGAGAGGCAGAGAGAGAGAGAGAGAGAGAGAGAGAGAGAGAGAGAGAGAGAGAGAGAGAGAGAGAGAGAGAGACAGAAAGAGAGACACACACAGAGAGAGACAGAGACAGAGACGGGTAGATATACCATAATTTGAGAGGAGAGGTTTCTTATTCATGTTTATCCTGTAACTTGCCCACATTATCCATGTCATAAACCCATTTGATACATAGAGGATATTTCATGTTTTTTGTCAAATATGATTTATATCTCATCTCGTGAAGTTTGCAATCATATGTCACGAGTCGCGCCTGCACGACGAGTGTGATATGATTGCAAACTTCACGAGATGAGATATACCGGTCAGTGGGCCCATTGAGCTATTTCTCGCTCCCGCTAGTGCACCATGACTGGTACATCAAAGGATGTGGTATGTGCTATTTCTGTCTATGCGATGGTGCATATAAAAGATCCCTTGCTGCTAATCGAAGAGAGTAGACCATGAAGTGGTGACAGCGGGATTGCTCCATCAATATCTGTGTGGTCCTTAACCATATGTCCGACGCCATATAACCGTAAATAAAATGTGGTATGTTTTGCTTTTTATTTGAGTTTTTTCTTCATCATAATTTTCATTTGTTTGCCCTTTCCTCGAGTTGGTCCATGTGCCCTTTTCACCTTAGTCCCTCCTAACCCACCCTCTAAATATTTACTGGATCCGCCCCTGCAATGGCATTAATTGTCGACTCGTCTTCGCGTGTAGACTGTTTTTGTTAGTTCGTCGATCAATGTTCTTCGTGTGTCGAGTCAACTTATTAACGACTGCTGTTGTTCGAATGCGGTTACTGGACCCAATTACAGCATCACCAACACAGTCCAGTTATCAAATCTAAATGATGAGGTAATCGGTGTTTGCAAATCACATCACCAGATGGTCACGGGCGAGCTGCGGGGTGTCAAAACTAGTTATTACAGGACATTAACAGTTAGCATAATGGCGACCACAAACGAATCACGATTCGCGGATTTCTGTCGTCTAGTGGTTAAGCTACCGGATTTAAGACGTCGGTGCCGGTTTCACGTCGCTGTAGCAGTTCCAATCTATCAGTAGCCTGCGTTTTAAGGGAGTGGCAGCATCTGGGTTTTGTTGAGTGATGAAGGGAGACAAAGAGAGAAATAGAGAGACAGACAGATACAGAGAAAGAGTTAGTGAGAGAGATAGACACCCCCCCCCCCCCCCCCACACACACACACACACACAGAGAGAGAGAGAGAGAGAGAGAGAGAGAGAGAGAGAGAGAGAGAGGGAGGGAGAGAGAGAGGGAGGGAGGGAACGAGGACTGACAGACAGAGGGAGAGAGAGAAAAAGAAAGAGGGATGGAGGCCTCATAGAGGGAGGAGAGACAGTGAAAGAGAGCGTGTGAGAAAAAGATGTACATAATCGATATGGTGAGCACAAATTCACACTGGGTTGTAACAGATTCCGGGATACGAAACCAATACCTCCCCCTCTTAAACCTGGTAACATATCTACTATGCTGTCGAGACTTGAAAATGTCCCGTCTAAAAAGACGACCACCAGGATGTGGTGTTAAGTCAATCAATGTGGCATTGGCCCTAAGGGTCATTAATTCTGGCCATTATTTCGTCAGAAAATACACGTGAGTAGATAAACAGATTATTCCTATTGTCAGTCTACGCGTTTTTAAGACGTCTGTGCAATGTCTGCACATAGGGGAATGCATTTTAACCGACCCCTTTGATCGCTCGACAGACAGTGTAGCACGCTGAAATTGAATTACTTATTATCAAATAGCCAACAATTTCCAAAGCTGTATGTTTTAAACTTAAAGGCACTGCCCCAAGTTTTCTGCTATTGTAACATGTTTACGACCAACAGATCCTTTTGTGGTTTATTATTATTTTATTTTATTTTATTTTATTTTATATTATATATATATATATATATATATATATATATATATATATATATATATATATATATATATATATATATATATATATATATATATATATATATATATATATTAACATATGAAATATAGTTTGTTGTTTAAAACATTAACGTACGTATGAAATAGGTGTTTGTTGTCATCCAAAAATTTGTGGAAGCCCAAATCGGATTTTACTTTCCAATAATTTCGAATGTTCGAAAAAATATGTGTTACGAAGTAAATTAACAGTGACTGCTACACACGTTAGCACACGACGGCAAACACATTGGATATCAAGACACTGGTATACTAAATAAGAACATGTATTTATCGCCAGAAAAAGCTTTGTTAGAAGAAAACATCTTCAAAAGGCTATAAACTCAGGACAGTCCCTTTAAAAAAAATGAGTTTAACGACGCCCCATCACAAGAAGACACATCGGCTATTGGGTGCTTTAAAAACTAACTTAAAGACATGACAGGTGACCAATTAAATTACCCATAAAACTGTTGCCTCGAAAATATTTACATTTGAAATGTGCTTAATTCAACCAGCTATTTATGATAATATTTGGTATACTAGTAATTCAAATTAAGCCAGTCCACCACGACTGGTATATCAAAGACTGTGGCGTGTGCTATCCTGTCTGTGGGATGTTGCATATAAAAGATCCCTTGCTACTAATGAAAATATGTAGCGGGTTTCTTCTCTTAAAACTATATGTCACATTACCAAATGTTTGATATCCAATAGCCGCTGACTAATTCAAATTGCTATGTAGTAATAAATCAGAAACACACACGTACGCACGTACGCACGTAAGCACCTACGCCCGCGCACGTCTTTTATATTAGCTAAAGCTAGATACTAATCTTAAAGGCATATTATCACTGATTTACAGAAACTTATTACTCTAAATATAGATTATAAAGGAAAATTACATTAATTTGGTATACCAAACATTGTTAGTGTATCACTCAAAATGGTGTAATTGAACAAAGATGGTGGGAAATTCATGTTATTCTCGGCAATATTCAGTTTTGAATCTTGGAACTGTTCAATGATAAGTCTATGGAGTAATAACATATGCGCGATATTTAACAAGGGAACTCACCATTTTTTGTTGACCGAGTGTAAAGTAAAGTTTCTGCTAGCCACTCGACACGACCGTTTCAGGGGCGTAGGAAGACCCATCACCCCCGCCCCCCGTTAAGGCTAAAACATTTTTTTTTTTACAGTCCAATATTATGCTATTTATACAGGTGCCTAGGGAAAATGTAAACAAAAGGGTCCGTTAGGTTCATATTCGAATCCAGACCACACTTAACACCTGCGTTGCGTTGATTTAAAAAACAAACAAAACAAAACAAAACAAAACAAAAAACAACACAAAACAAACAAAACAACATTAAACCTATGTGACTTAAATCAACTTAATTTTTGTTGCGAAAGCGAATACAACAGCCTTGTTATTTGTACCAAGAATAATCAAATTAAAGAATATTTTTTTAAAGATGTATAAAAGATTGATAGCTGGTGAAAGTATTACCTAACGATTACCTTATTGCCGTAAATCCTGTTAGTTACGACCTCAGGAATGTATAATTGTAATTTAATAGTTTTCCTTTATTATTGTCAACCAGGCATGAACCCGACTTAATATATTTTATTACACAACATAAGGAAATAAAAGAGAAAATATCCAATACTTGACCTTCACGATGAGGGTCAAACTGAAGGCAAGGGCGAGAAATCCGGAAATGACTGCGGAATTATCCGAACGATGGCTAACTTCCGAAACAGGTTTCGACTTGCCGAACACGTTTTGAGGGTTATGGAGGGGGTTGTGTGTTTAGTCAAACAGGGCTCAAAATCTTACAGTTTTCTCCGCGGGTGTAGAATGGTAGTGATTAAGCCAATGAGGCAAAGCTAACTCAATGACAGATATTAGATTGCGATATTCGTGAGTCTGTGATTAATGAGCTCGCGCCTACCAATTATCCGTTAAGGCACCACATGTCGTGTTATTACGGTTTACGAAATAGAATAAAAACAATAATAACGATTCTGATTGAATAAAGTTAAAGTATGTTTTGTTTTAACAACACCACTAGAGAACACTGATGTATCAATCATCGGCTATTGGATGTCAGACATTTGGTAATTTGATATATAGTCTTAGAGAGAAAACCCGCAATATTTTTCAGTTAGTAGCAATGGATTTTTATAACGACCGCCGGTAGTAGGGGTACATAGTAGGTGGATACATGTGCCTTTTAAAGGGACAGTCAACTCAAACATGAGCCTTATGTGTTGGAAAGATGCATACCCAGACCACCTACACATACTGACACTTTAACAAATGAAAAACGCGTAATTTTAGAGTTAATAAAAAATATGATTATTCCTGCTAACTGGGGGCAGCCAATTTGTTTCGATTTTGTGACGTCCGGTGGTATAGTTTGGGGCGAAGTGACGTCAGCCCCGTCCAACTCCTGGTAAACAAACGCTCTAATTTACGACCAGTCGCTTCGCTTTCATCAACCTGACTTATAAAACAACATAAATGACTTGATAGTATAATAAACTATTTAACTAAATATATTTCAATTTGCATCAATAGAACGAAATGGAGTTATAGTATTTTTCTCTTTTAAAAAATCCAAAGAAAAAAATGCATATTAGGCCTGTTGGTAGGTTGCGTTCGAGCGAAAACGACCACTCACGATACCCAAGTGATACTTTTCTTTTCTTTGGGACTACGTAATTGGTTAGTTTTGTGATTTTAGATGGGAAAGTCTACTTAATCAGGGTTTTACAGAATTACTTAGTCATAACGCAGGACGGCTGAATATGTCCATTACGATTTAAGGGTCCGCGCGGTTATCACACAATACCCTGTGATCTTAATAAAAGAGGTACGTCTTTTTAGTGTGTCTAGACACAGTGTCTGGGGACCGTCTAAATATACA
The DNA here is from genome assembly GCF_016097555.1 of Gigantopelta aegis. NCBI lineage: Eukaryota > Metazoa > Mollusca > Gastropoda > Neomphalida > Peltospiridae > Gigantopelta > Gigantopelta aegis. The sequence goes on from NC_054700.1 coordinate 53,865,876, forward strand.
CCTGCCAATGAGGAATCACAGGTACAGGCTAAGGAAAGAAAAGACCAATTAACCAAGAAAACACTCCAATTATAGTTATTTTCACACTTTGACAATGGTGTTTTATTTTGCATTGAAAAAGAATGCATACTTATTGCTGGCTAACTGGGATGATATTATTACAGAACATTGCGATGCATCCGAAAACATCAGGTATGTTTTGTTTCTTCAGTTCGAAGACTAATTCCTGAGGTGACACGTTAGGTATTACGTAATCACCAGCTCGCCAGAGGGCGTATTCACTGGGATGGTACAAAATGGCTGCGCCTGTTATATATAATAGCCGTCACATTTAACCGTTTTATTAATTAACTATACGATTATACTTGTTGATATTAACCAATAATGTGCATTATATATCGTTGACTATGCATACCAGGCCAAATGCCTTAATTGTCCCTTCCTTTAACAATGCCAGAAGTAACTACTGAACACTCCCCGAAGTGGTCAGACTAAGCCCACAGCTGAAAGCTGATGTCGAATGGCAGGTGTGTGGCACAGATAGCCACAAGAGATCTGTTGCGGTTGGATAGACAAGGACTGGGATATGGAGGTGTATAGCGAAAGAAGTTGAAAGCTAGGAGGAGTTGCCAGATCGGGAAGAAATGAGATGGACTTTAAATGTGAGAAAGAAAAGGGGGCACTGGGATTTTTTAAAAAAGCAGCAAAAAAAAAAGCAAAAAAAAGCAATGGATCTTTTATATGCTCCATCCCTCAGACAGAATAGCACATACGACAGCCTTTGATATACCAGTCGTGGTGCACTGGCTGGAACGACAAATAGCCCAGTGAGCCCACCGATCCCAAATCGATCCAAACGCAACCGTACATCATGCGAGCGCTTTACCACTGGGCTACGTCCAGCTCCTCTGATTAAATAATACAATATTCCATATTGGAATATTTCTTTGATGATTACAAGTAGATTGACCTCCATTGGTTTGAAGTGTCTTGTTATATTTAGAACTAACCGATAACAACTGTGTACGTGGTATACTGGCACTTCTATACCAGCAACACGAGGAGGTGCTCGGACATGAGGGTGGGTAACGGAAATGTTCGTGTTGATTTTTTTGCATGGTACTTGTCAAGGGAGAGCAGTCCATATAACTAGTAGTCACATGACCCTCTCAATATTATTGCGTTTTCACAGAATATATGCGGACACAAAAATCGTATTGAACTGCATGGAGTAACTAATGGTGTTGTGTAACCCTTAGCAACCGAAAATGTGACCGCAAATTGTACTGACATCAGTGGCTATAGATACGGCGTCAATTTTAAGGCTGCTATGTGCTGGGTTCGAATCGTGGGACCGGATTCGGCGTATAATGACTACATTTTAATAAATGGGAAGGTGCGTAACTACACCGAGGTGGGGTTTGTTTTGGGGTTTTTGTGTTTTTTTTACCAATAAGCATGATACAAGGGATTGGGGCGGCAGCTTCACACACACACACACACACACACACACACACACACACACACACACACACACACACACACGCACAAATTCCACGACTATGAAATTAAATACATGTGTATTTGAATGTAAATTCTGAATTTATATTGGCAGATCCTTTAGAGACATGTACGTTGTATTGTGTAGTTTTCTATTATATTTTTTGTTTTGTTAGTTTATATTATTATTATTATTGTTATTATTATTATTATTTGTTGTTGTTGTAAAAGGGTTACAAAAAAAGTTTTTAACGACACCACATCTATCTGTGGAAAAGTGCACATAAAAGATCCTTTTCTATACTAAGAGAAACATGCAGCGCGTTTCCTAAGATGACTATGTGTCAGAATTACCAAATGTTTGACATCCAATAGCCGATGATTAATAAATCAATGTGCTCTAGTGGTGTCGTTAAACAAAACAAACTTTTTAACTGTTGCTAACCATTAAAGGGACTGTTCAGAGTTTGTAGCCATTCTAAAAGGTTTTTGGCAAATAAACTATTTTTACATTATTAAAATGATAATTTACTTACATTTTCTTGCTTTTCTTAACATTGTAATGTTTTGTAGTATTCTAAAATCTAAAATAATTTCGTACAGCCTACGTATGAATTTATTTTTTCTTCCAACGACCATATTAAATTTTAACTAATTCAGCTGTGGCGGATCAAACGTAAAATCGAACAGGGTTTCACAATGAGGCTGTGATGCCGGCGGATTTGGAAGAGGGTGGTGGCAATATTGCAGGGGTTTTAATATTGTCACAAAACACAGGGATGAATGCAGGATTTTTCTGGGGAGGGGTGCAACGCTTAAAAAGAGCATCTACAATATTCAAGGGGTTTTCCCACACTTATAAAATCCTACGCATCCCCTGGTCCCCATCTTCAACAGTCCTGATAAACACTCAAACAAACAAACACTTACCTTTATTGATATAGCCATCCAACATTTGTAGAAAATACTACAGAAGAATAGCACAGTAGTTAGCAGTCGTCATTAGGAAGTATTAGATCCATGCAGAGATATTTTACATTATACACATTTAAAATAAAGTAAATATGATTATTAAATGTCAAATAGCGATTCTGTTCGCACATTTCTGAAGTTAAAACTACATGCAGAAGAATGTTCGTGGTATCGCTTTGACATTAATCATATTAATACGTAAAAGCATTGTTGACGTCAAATAAATGTTGGCGTTTTTATGGTATAGAACTTTTTCGACAATTTTCGCCACTTAACGGAAAATGTCGAAATACTATGGTAATGCGCACCCACAGCACCCTCCCCTTGGATATGTGCCTATCACAGAGAATAAAGGTAGCGAAAAGACTGTGTACAGTAATAGCAATTCTTCTAATAATCCAGTGTCCGACAATGAACAAATTGATGATGCATAAATGCATTAAAAAATAACAGCCATATCTTTGTCAAATTCAAAACATTTAGTGAAATATCAGTGAAATAAAAGTGTTATCGTCACTGTAGAAAGCCGGAACTATTTTGCTGCTGGCATTTTAAAAATAAAGGTAAATTGCCAAAAGTTATATAATAAATAGAAAAGTTAATGTTTTTTGTCAAATATGATTTATATCTCATCTCGTGAAGTGTGATATGATTGCAAACTTCACACAAAATAAAGGAACATATCGTTCGTCTGAAATGTGATAGGAAGCAGGATCGATCGTCCCTACCACTGTCGCTCGACTGGTACAAAGGCCATGGTTTGTACTATGACAAAATAACTTAAAAGGATTATGGTTTTCATCAACATTGGCGAGTGTTTATCATTTGTTGATTCAGCTTAATTTTAATGAGATTTCTAATTTAGGCGTTAGCTCAAATTGTTGAGCCTAGACTAATGTAATCCAAAATATTTAGGGATCAAGCCTGGTTAGTGGCCCGTAATAAAAAAAACTCTTTGGATCTGCGCCTGTTCGGCTACAGGTAATTCCAAATTTAATTATCCGCAGAATATTTTTCATTTAAACATGTTAAGGTTATCCAGAGTACTCTGATCGAAAAACAGCAAAACGGGCATTTGGACAGTTATAATGGTCTCATCAAGTACACGCATCTATAAAGCTGGATTCATACTTCACGCCGAGTCTTGTTGGATAGTACATGACTCGCCCAGTTCTGCTTAGACTGTTCAAACATAATCCTCATTTTTCAGTGAAGTCCAGAGGCGGATCTAGGAGGGAGGGGCTCGCCCCCAAATTTCTTTTTGAGTTATAATTTTATTATATATTAATTTTCATTTTTTCACGATCCCCTCCAAACCTTCCACAAAGTTCCATTGACATTCCGTCTCATGTCATTCCCCCCCCCCCCACCCCAAATGGATTTTCTGGATCCGCCACTGAAGTCAGTGTAGATTCAGTTCATGTTAAATGTTGTTGCGCGTTCGTTCAATGCTTTTTCGTTTACAAATGCATCGACCAAATAAAAAATAAAATTTCGTTTAGCATGAGGTCGACAAAGTTTGAATTGACCTTTACGGTCAGAGTACTCGGGCTAATGTTAGGCCTAAGGTAAGATACGGGGTTTTTCAGGAAGAATTTAGGAAAAAGCTGGATGTGTGTTTATTTTGTCGGTAGAACGGTAAAGTCAGGATGGTCCCTTTAACTGATAGTCCCGATAGCGTTAATGTGCAAGAAAAATTGGGTTCAAGCACGAAATGAAATTAAACTGCACGAGATAGGGTGCAACTTTAGAGATCTAGCATCTTTCATTCCTAAAACTCAAGGCAACTCCATATTCCACCCAATTTGCAAGGACAAGGATAACAATCCCTGCAAAGATGTAATCTTAAACAAATCATTGACATTGCTACGTGCATTTGACTTATAACCCAAAATGCATAAGATTCCCTCCTCAATTTTTATTGTTTTCCCCGCCTTCCAGAGACGGCGCAGCGATTTGCTTGAGCTATGGTAGTTTTTATCGTTTCTCCCGCCTTCCAGAGTCGGCGCACCGATTTGCTTCAGCTGCGGTCGTTTTTATTGTTTCTCCCGCCTTCCAGAAATGGCGCACCGATTTGCTTCAGCTGCGGTCGTTTTTATTGTTTTCCCGCCTTCCAGAGATGGCGCACCAATTTGCTTTAGCTGTGGCCTCTAGCCGAAGGTTAATATCTGGTTAATGCCGATCTTGCCCTCCCACCAAGCTGTCCAGTTCAAACAGGCGTTATCTGCCATCTTCCTATTAGTAACTAGACACTTTGCCTTGCTGTCGACATTTTATACATGCAAATGTAATTGTATTTCCGGACATGGATGAAACGAAGGCCGTTTTGTCTAGAACTCTGATAAATTAGAAA